>NC_135958.1:72905169-73157531 GCF_053455715.1 Rhinoraja longicauda
TGATTTCTTTATCTCGGAAAAATAAGCAGGCAATTGTATAATGAGCACCATGAAATGTGGCTCACAGTCTCTGGCAACCTAGTTCTGTCTTTTACTGAGCACAGAGAGCCCTTCTAATGGCTTATTACAGAGTCTCTCTTCAACTGCTTCCACACAGCCTTCTCCTTACCTCGCGCCTTACCTTGTATAAAAGCAATTTAGACGATCAAAGCTGACATCCACTGAGGCATCCACAAATTGCGTTGAGGACTATTACAGACGAGGTTTATGTATTCAAGAGAATTTTATATTTCTCAATGTATTTTGCAGTGATTTTATGGTGCACAGCTCAAGTGCGACTGCAGAAATATTATGGACTAAGTAATAATGCAGACGGCGTTGACAGCTTGGAATATCCTTGCAAGAGTCGGAGGAGTTGTACACATCTGCACAGAAACAGACCCTTCAGCCTTAGAGTACGGGCAGATCACCAATTGCCCACATCTTCCCGACACTAATCCCATTTTATTATTCGTGAATCATAGGAGCAGAATTAGGGTTTACCGTCATAAGTGATTGGAGTAGAATTAGACCATTCGGCCTATCAAGTCTACTCCATCATTCAATCACGGCTGATCTATCTCTCCCTCATAACCCCATTCTCCTGCCTTCTCCCCATAACCTCTGACAACCGTACTAATCAACAATCTATCTCTCTCTCTGCCTTACAAAATACCCACTGACGTGGCCTCTACAGCCTTCGGTTGCAAAGGATTCCACAGATTCACCACCCTTTGTAGGTAAATTTCCCTGAGTAAAATCTGGATAACATAGAAGTAGTGCAAATGGGTGATCAATTCCCCAGGTAGACACAAAATGGTGGAGTAACTCAGCGGGTCAGGCAGCATCTCGGGAGAGAAGGAATGGGTGATGTTTCGGGTCGAGACCCTTCTTCTGATCAATTCCCCATCTAGGCCTGGATAGAGTGGAGGTGGAGAAGAAGTTTCCACAAATGGGGGAGTCTAGGGCCAGAGGGCACAGCCTTAGAATAAAAGGATGTACCTTTATCTCCAGAGGTGCTGCCTGACCTGCTGAGTTACTCGCGCACTTTGTGTCTATCTTTGGTCTAAGCCAGCATCTAAAGTTCTTTAATTCTGCTTCCATCTTATGATCTTATAGTCGTTGTGGACTCGGTGGGCCGAAGGGCCTATTTCCTTCAGTCAATTGAAAAACCTGCTTATTCACCTCTTCTGCCAGAAAGACCAATTTTCTCTGATGTATTCACAAAAACATGTCTCTCTTAGATCTCCCTTCTTCCTTCTTTGCTTGAAGGAGAATTCCCAGAGTTTATCCTCCCTCCTGCATTTCCTGAGGCCACCTTAACCTTTTCTGCTCTCAGAAAAGCAGAAAGAGATGGGAGAGGGGAAGGTCGACAGGTCATAGAGTCACACAGCGTGGAAAAAGACCCTTCGGCCCAACTTGCCCACACCGGCCAACATGTCCCATCTGCACTCGTCCCACCTGCCTGTGTTTGCCCCATATCCCTCCAAACCTGTCCTATCCATTGTACCTGTCTAAATGTTTCTTAAATGTTGCGATGGTACCAGCCTCAACTACCTCCTCTGGCAGTTCGTTCCATACACCCACCACACTTTGTGTGTAAAAGTTACCCCTCAGTTTCCTATTAAATATTATCCCCCCTCACCTTAAACCTATGTTCTCTGGCCGTCGATTCATCTACTCAGGACAAGAGACTTTGTGCGTCTGCCCAATCTATTTTTCTCATGATTTTATAAGATCTATTTATTGCACCTCCATAATAACACCCCTCATCCTCCTGTGCTCCACGGAATGTGGGCGACACAATGGTGCAGTGGTAGTGCTGCTGCTTTACAATGCCAGAGACCCTGGTTCGATCCTGACTATGGGCGCTTGTCCGCACGGAGTTTTCTACGTTCTCCCCGTGACCTGCGCAGGTATTCCCCGGGTGCTCTGGTTTCCTCCCACAATTCAAAGATATGCAGGTTTGTAGGTTAATTGGCTTGGTAAAATGGTAAATTGTCCTTACTGTGCGTAGAATAGTGCTAATGTGCGGGGATCGCTGGTCAGCGCGGTCTCGGTGGGCCGAAGGGCCTGTTTCCGCGCTGTATCTCTAGTCTAAACTAAGAATGGAGTTCTAGTTTGCCAATCCTCCCCCTACAGTTCAGGCCCCTCGAGACCTGTTTAAAATTTTTTTTTTTTTTTAAGGTGTTCAGGTTAGGGTTGCCAACTGTCCCGCATTAGTCGGGACATCCCGTATTTTAGGCTAAATTGTTTTGTCCCGTATGGGACCGCCCTTGTCCCGTATTAGGCCTGGGGGGGCGCTGTAGGCCTGGACGGCGCTGTAGGCCCGGACATTGTAAGCCCGGAGGCTGTAGGCCCGGATGCTGTAGGTCTGGACACTGTAGGCCCGGACAGTGTAGGTGCGGACGCTGTAGGCCCGGACGCTGTAGGTCCGGATGCTGTAGGCCAGGACAGTGTAGATCCGGACAGTGTAGACCCGGGCGCCGCCTAACGGAGGTTGCCTAGCAACCCGCCTCCCGGGATGGAGAGGGAGCACATGGTCGCTGGCTGGGTGAGGTCACATGGGGCGCGGGGCGGCAATGTCACCTTGTCCTTTATTTGGGAGTGCGATAGTTGGCACCCCTAGTCCGGGTGGCAGTCGGCCAAATACTGTTGTCAACTCCGTTCCTGCCAGCAGTTTTGTTCGCTGAAAGGTATCCTCTTTACCTTCGGTTCATTTCAGTTTCAATAACTTCACAATCCTGCTGAGCGTGAGAAGTAGCAACAGGAAAGGAACTAAGTGAGGCGTGAAGGACTGGCTCATTAGCGAGTGGACTCGATTGTGTGCACTGCGGTAATAATTTTAATGAGGCCTACTTTCCTGCTGCAGCCTATTACGGCATTAAAGGCAACAGCCTTGCAGCCTGTGGTTTGATATCACTGCCTGCTAAGGAATGTAGGGCATGAAATGCAGAACGTGGTGAACGGAGGGACACCCCAGGGAATTCAGAGAGGCAAAGAGCAATAGAAAGGTCACAGAACGATGGAGCTCTACCGGGGGGCGTTGAAATGGATCCAGCATAATTAATAACACTTTGGAATTAGTCCTCAGCTCATTGAGTATGTAATGCGCCTTGCTTTCTTGTCAGCTATCGACAAGCTTTCAGTACAGCCTCTGATATTTCACTTCATTACGGCAATCCTGGCGTGGCAGGGTTATTTATGCAATGTCTTTTACTGCTCTGGGCAAGTAGATAATGAGACGGATTTAGAATCAGTTTAAATTCAGATGCTAGGAGGACATTAGAGCAACCTAAATTTACACTTGGGAAACCGACATATAGTCCATGGGGAAACCCAGCTTTCTTTCACTTTCCGTTAGCAACTCCCCTGTGAGCGAGCTGGTGCTGACGGGTTAGGTTTAGGTTTATTATTGTCCCGTGTACCGGGGGTACAGTGAACAGCGTGTAGGACGGAAGTGCAAATGCTGGTTCACACCCAAGATAGACACAGAATGCTGGAGTAATTCAGCGGGTCTGGAGAACAGGGATAGGTGATAGACAATAGGTGCAGGAGGAGGCCATTCGGCCCCTCGAGCCAGCACCGCCATTCAATGTGATCATGGCTGATCATTCTCAATCAGTACCCCGTTCCTGCCTTCTCCCCATACCCCCTGACTCCACTATCCTTAAGAGCTCTATCTAGCTCTCTCTTGAATGCATTCAGAGAATTGGCCTCCACTGCCTTCTGAGGCAGAGAATTCCACAGATTCACAACTCTCTGACTGAAAAAGTTTTCCCTCATCTCAGTTCTAAATGGCCTACCCCTTATTCTTAAACTGTGGCCCCTTGCTCTGGACTCCCCCAACATTGGGAACATGTTTCCTGCCTCTAACGTGTCCAACCCCTTAATAATCTTATACGTTTCGATAAGATCCCCTCTCATCCTTCAAAATTCCAGTGTATACAAGCCTAGTCGCTCCAGTCTTTCAACATATGACAGTCCCGCCATTCCGGGAATTAACCTAGTAAACCTACGCTGCACGCCCTCAATGGCAAGTGATATTACGGCTCTGGATCCTTCTTCAGACTTCAGAGAGAGTCATCGAGTCACACAGTGTGGAAACAGGCCCTTCGGCCCAACTTGCCCATGCCGACCAACATCCCCCACGTACACTAGTCCCACCTACCTCCATTTGGCTTATGTCCTTTTAACCCTATCTTATCCATGTACCTGTTCAAATGTTTTTTTTTAAATGTTGTAATGTCTGAAGAAGGGTCCCGGCCCCAAATGTCACCTATCCATGTACTCCACGGATGCTGCCTGACCCGCTGAGTTTCTCCAGCACCTTGTGTCTTTTTTAGTAAACCAGCATTTACAGTTCCTTATTTCTACAGACGCTGATCAAAGATTGAGTCGGAATACACGGGATCTAGTGGCCATTGGCTCTGGGATGTACAGAATTACACAGCTGATTAAAGTTGCTATTCATGCTCCTCACATCTCTTCCCAACTTCTTACCTGTGGAAACCTCCCTTCCTTCCTCCCCCTTGCATTTGCCTGGGATTCCCTTAATAGAAACATAGAAAATAAGTGCAGGAGTAGGCCTTTCGGCCCTTTGAGCCAGCACCGCCATTCAATATGATCATGGCTGATCATCCAGAATCAGTACCCCGTTCCTGCTTTCTCCCCATATCCCTTGATTCCGTTAGCCTGAAGAGCCACATCCAACTCTCTCTTGAATACATCCAGTGAATTGGCCTCCACTGCCTTCTGTGGCAGAGAATTCCACAGATTCACAACTCTCTGGGTGAAGGAAAAAAAACTGCAGATGCTGGTTTAAATCGAAGGTAGACACAAAATGCTACGGAATGTAGGGTATGAAATGCAGAACATGGTGAACAGAGGGACACCCCTGGGAATTCAGAGAGTTACAGCGGGTCAGGCAGCATCTCGGGAGAGAAGGAATGGGTGATGTTTCGGTTCGAGACCCTTCTTTAGAAACGTCACCCATTCCTTCTCTCTCGAGATGCTGCCTGGCCCACTGAGTTACTCCAACATTTTGTGTCTACTCTCTGGGTGAAAATGGTTTTCCTCATCTCAGTCCTAAATGGCCTACCCCTTATTCTTAAACTGTGACCCTTGGTTCTGGGCTCCCCCAACATCGGGAACATTTTATCCTGCATCTACCCTGTCCAATCGCTTAATAATTTAATATGTTTCTATAAGATCCCCTCTCATCCTTCTAAATTCCTGTGAATACAAGCCCAGTCAATCCATTCTTTCATCATACATCAGTCCCGCCATCCCGGGAATGAATTAACCTGGTGAACCTACGCTGCACTCCCTCAATAGCAATAATGTCCTTGCTGAAATTAGGAGCCCGCAACTGCACTCAATACTCCAGGTGTGGTCTTACTAGGGCCCTGTACAACTGCAGTAGGACCTCCTTGCTCCTAAACTCAAATCCTCTTGCTTTAAATAAACCTCTGTCTTCGCAATCCCTGTGGGAGTGAATGCCATCTCCTCACCTCTCTCAGTATAAAGCGATTTCTCCAGAATTCCTTGTCGGATTTATTGGAGGCAGCGAATATTGTGCCCTTTAGTTTTATGCTGAATTCCCTCCCTTTGAAACGCGTTAAAAGAAAAAATACAGCGAGAATAAAAGAAAGGAACTTAGAGGGCAGACAAACACAGTCTTCAGACATTGTCTATTGATATTGAATTCCTATTATATACAATTCACGGTGTGCTCTTATTAACCTTTCAGTCTGTTAGCGGATGCTTTAATGCAGGGTTCAACTCTTGTCAGAGTCATTATACGAAGCTGAGATACAAGAAAAAACTGAGGAGGATGGAAATCTCAAAGTGCCAGAGAAACACGGCAGATCAGGCAGCATCTGTGGAGAGAGAAACAGACCTGAGGTGTCCACTGATGTTGCCTGAGCAAATATACAAAGATTCCTTAACCACAGAACAGCAACCTGGCGGTTTCCTCACGCAATCACAATGTTTTCGTTTACTTTTAGTTTTAGAGATTCAGCGTGGAAACAGGCCCTTTGGCCCACCGACTCCATGCTGACCAGCGATCACCCATTCACACTAGTTCCACGTTATCCCACTTTCTCATCCACCAGGGGCAATTTACAGAGGGCCAATTAACCTGGAAACCAGCACGTCTTTCGGATGAGGGAAGAAACCGGAGTGGAGGGAGGACACCCATGCAGTCTCAGGGACTGCAAACGTGCAAACTCCACACGGACAGCACCAGAGGTCAGGATTGAACCTGGGTCTCTGGCGCTGTAAGGCAGCAACTCTACCGCTGTGCCACTGTGCCACCACATGTTCTTAATGGGTGGACACTAATAATATTGGAGATATCTTTTGCAAATCCTTACCGTTTACATCTACACCTGTAAATTGCCCCCAATGTGATCAATGGAAGGAAAACCCCTTTTGATTGTTAAGGCGGAAAAAGTGGAAATTATTCAGAAACAAAGTTAGAAAAAAACTTCCAATACCTAGACGAGTGGAAGTTGGGAAATCACATCAATAGTGTAAGTTAATGTTGGTTGATTGTTAATTTGAAATCTGGAATCGAAAGAGGTTTTTAAGCGAAGGTATTAAAGGATATATTTTCACTGGATGAATTTAAAAGAGAGATAGATAGAGATAGTGGAATCAAGGGATATGGGGAGAAGGCAGGCACAGGTTACTGATTGTGGCTGATCAGCCATGATCACAATGAATGGCGGTGCTGGCTCGAAGGGCTGAATGGCCGACTCCTGCACCTATTGTCTATTGTCTATGGCGGTGCTGGCTCGAAGGGCCAAATGACCTCCTCCTGCATCTATTTTCTATGTTTCTATGATATTGGGTTAAAGGTCTATTTTACCTAGACAATAGAACATACAACACAAGAACAGGCCATTCATCCCATGATATCTGTGCTGAACAAGTGTGATGCTAAGACCAACTCTTGTCTGCCTGCACGTAATCCACATCACGCCATTCCCAGCACACTAATGTGCCTATCCAAATGTCTCTTCAATGCCACAATCATATATGCCTCCATCACCACCCCAGGCACCCACCAACCTCTGTGTAAAAATCCATCACAGTGAGGAGGTGACTGGAGGAGACTCACTGTGATGGAGCTTTCTTTTTTTTGTTTTGTGTTGGTTGTGATTGTGTGTGAAATTGCTTATTTTTATTGCTCTATTGCTGGTCTGTGGGTAACCTTTCATTTCACTGCACATCTTATATGTGTATGTGACAAATAAACTTGACTTGACTTGATGTTTATTGTGAACTGAATGGGGGACACTTCTGTTCGAGGGCTTGTCCTTGGCTTGTACTTCTGGAAATCTGTGTGCTACCATTCACGCATTCAGAAATCAGAGTCTCATTCTTGTAAAAGCCAAAACATTATGACCACTGACAGGCAAAGTGAATAACATTGATTATCTTGTTACAATGGCACCAGTCAAGGGGTGGGATATATTCGGCAGCAAGTGAACTGTCAGTTCTTGAAGTTGATGTGTTGGATGCAGGAGCAATGGGCTGGAGTAAAGACCTGAGCGACTTTGACCAGGGCCAAAATGTTATGGCCAGACGACTGGGTCAGAGCATCTCTGAAACGGCAAGGCTTGTGGGGTGCTCCTGGTCAGCAGTGGTGAGTACCGACCGACAGTGGTCCGAGCGAGGAGGGACAAACCACAAACCGGTGACAGGGTGTTGGGCGCCCAAGGCTCATCGATGCACAAAGGCAACGAAGGCTATCCTGTCTGGTCCGAACTGACAGAAGGTCTACTATGGCACAAGTCACAGAAAATGTTAATGGTGGTCACGGGAGAAATGTGTCACATTACACAGCGCATCGCACCCTGCTGCGTATGGGGCTGCACACGGAGGACCAACAGCATAATAGGCAGGTGGTCATAATGTTTTGGCTCATCAGGCCATAATGTTTTGGCTGATCGGTGTAGGTTGAGTATGTTAACCTATGATGAGCGTTTGTCGGCACTGGGCCTGTACTCGCTGGAGTTTAGAAGAATGAGAGGGGACCTCATTGAAACGTACAGAATAGTGAAAGGCTTGGATAGAGTGGATGTGGAGAGGATGTTTCCACTAGTGGGAGAGTCTAGAACTAGAGGTTATAGCCTCAGAATTAAAGGACGTTCTTTTAGGAAGATGAGGAGAAATTTCTGTAGTCAGAGGGTGGTGAATCTGTGGAATTCTTTGCCACAGAAGGCGGTGGAGGCCAAGTCAGTGGATATTTTTAAGGCAGAGATAGATAGATTCTTAATTAGTATGGGTGTCAGAGGTTATGGGGAGAAGGCAGGAGAATGGGGTTAGGAGGGAGAGATAGATCAGCCATGATTGAATGGCAGAGTAGACTTGATGGGCCGAATGGCCTAATTCTACTTTTCCTTTTTACCTTATGACCTTATACTTTTGGCCTGGATTATCAACTATGGAATCCCACCACATATAATAGGCGGACTATTCTGTGAGTTAAATTAACCCGATACCACAACCTGTTAGCTGCCACGGTCAAAGTAGACAGATGTTAATAAAATTTTTAGTAGGTTTAACATGTACTTGGAACATTCAGCTTGCCAAAATGCCACAGACCGTCAAAAAGTAATGATCATCACAAAAGCCTTAAAAAACACTCTTTTTTAAATAATGAGCAACCAGGGAATGTGAACTTCATCTAATCGGCCTTTTGTTGGAGAAAGAACCTGAGGATAACACTTAGAGAAACGTATAAAATTATAAAAGGACTGGACAAGCTAGATGCAGGGGGAGTTGGGGGAGTCCAGAACCAGGGGCCACACAGTCTAAGAATAAAGGGGAGGCCATTTAAAACTGAGGTGAGAAAAAAACTTTTCTCCCAGAGAGTTGTGAATTTGTGGAATTCTCTGCCACAGAGGGCAGTGGAGGCCAATTCACTGGATTAATTTAAGAGAGTTGGATAGAGCTCTAGGGGCTAGTGGAATCAAGGGATATGGAGAGAAGGCAGGCACGGGTTACTGATTGTGGATGATCAGCCATGATCACAATGAATGGAGGTGCTGGCTTGAGGGACCAAATGGCCTCCTCCTGCACCTATTTTCTATGTAATACAACAGAGAGGTAAAATGCATGTCCAGTACTCCAGCAGGTGAAAATGTGACTCAAACCCATTGACTCTGTGGGTCAGGCAGCATCTATGGAGGGAATAGAGTCATAGAGAGCCTTCGAGTCATACAGCATGGAAACAGACGCATCAGTCCAACTTGTCCACACCGACCAACATGTCCCATCGACACTAGTCCCAGGATGCTTGGTCCATTATCCCTCTAAACCGGTCCTACCCATGTATCTGCCCAATTGTCTCTTAAATGTTGTGATAGTACCTGCCTCAACTACCTCCACCGGCAGCTCATCCCATATACCCACCGAAACATCGCCTATCCATTCAGTCCACAGATGCTGCCTGATCCGCTGAGTTACTCCAGCACTTTGTGTTTTATTTGAGGTTACAGCATCTGCAGTTCCTTGTGTCTCCCACCCTATCTTGTTTATTCTTTCCTCTTCTAACCCTTTTCCCAGCCGTGGAGCTGGCTTGAAACCTGTTACATTATTAAACCTTTCTAATGCTGATTAAACAACATGAACCTGAAACAGGGACTCTGTTTTTCTCGAAGATAGACGCAAAAAGCTGGTGTAACTCAGCGGGTCGGGCAGCATCTCTGGAGAAAACGAACAAGTGACGTTTCAGGTCGAGACCCTCCTTCAGTCTGAGAGTCAGGGGTAGGGGAGACGAGAGGTATACAAGGTACATAAGACAAAAGAATGAAAGAAATGCAAAAAGCAACGATGAAAGAGAAAATGTGGAGCCCACAATGGTCCATTGTTGGCTGTGTGGTAGGTGATAACGAGTTATACAGACAGTGAAAATCAACAGGATGACAGTGAAACTAGTACGATGACTAGGGTGGGGATGGAACGGAGAGAGAGGGGATGCAAGTGTTAGTTGGAGTTAGAGAAATCAATATTCATACCGCTGGGCTGCAAGCTGCCCAAGCGAAATACGAGGCGCGGTTCCTCCAATTTGCGTTTGGCCTCACTCTGACAGTGGAGGAGGCCCAGGGCAGAAAGGTCAGTGTGGGAATGGGAGGGGGAGTTAAAGTGTTTGGCAACCGGGAGATCGCGTAGGCCAAGGCGGACTGAGCGAAGGTGTTCAGCGAAACGATTGGCCAGTCAGCGCCTCGTCTCGCCGATATATAGAAGAACACGTGCTTTCCTCTCTCTCTCCACAGATGCTGCCCGACCTGCTGTGCACTTCCAGCATTCTCTGTTTATTTCAGATTTCCACCATTTACAGCCTTATGGGTTTTTGTTTTTTTCCTAGTGCCTTCTGTTTCTCATTCCATGTGATTAATAATTGACTATAATTCGATTAACCGGTCATTTGTTTCAGCGCTGTGTGGCATCTTGCCATGGATTAAATTGATGCTGCATTGGGCTCCTTGGCAACTGTTCCTGCTCTTCAAAGTTATTCATTGTCTGAGAGACACTTTAGAGACTTGGGTAAAAGCTTATATAAGTGCAAGGTTTTCAATGCTTTCTTTGTAGATGTCGCAACCACATAGCCAGTGGCCTGTTTCCAATAGCAACCTCACATATTCCTTGCTCTGACAGCCGTAGTTTTACATAGATTTTTAATTTAGACTTTGCTGTAGACCAACTCAATGTACAATAACATTTTGGCAACAAAAACCTTTGAAGTGAATATTGAGATGTGCATTATCAACTCTGATGTGGTGTTTCAGTCACATGCATTATTCAACACGCAAACCCAGTTTTCAGGCACGCACAGTAATTGAAAAGCAGAAGGCGAGAATGTTGTGCATGGAACGAGCTGGTGATGGGGGGGTAGTTGAGGTAGGAACTACCGTAACATTTAAGAGACATTTGGGCAGGTCCATGGATGGGATGGGTTTTAGAGGGATATGGGTCAAACGCAGGCAGGTGGGGCTAGTATAGATGGGGGAGCGTTGGTCGGCATGGGCGGGTTGGGCCGAAGGGCCTGGTTCCACACTATAACTATGTGGTTCAGTGCTGAGAGTCTTGGGGTCTGAAGGAACAAATGCCGGTGCAAGGGGTGATTCTCAGGGAGGTGGAGGAGGGCAGGATAGATGGGGTGAGGAGACCGACAGGGCTTCTGAAACTGGGCAAGGACAGATGTTGGGTGCTGTATGAAAAGATCTGCCAGTATTTCCATGATCCAATGATACTTTTTTGTCAGTGTACCTCGGTACAGTGGAATGCTTTGTTTTGCATACAGCCCGGTACAATCAATAGACAATAGACAATAGACAATCGGTGCAGGAGTAGGCCATTCAGCCCTTCGAGCCAGCACCGCCATTCAATGCGATCATGGCTGATCACTCTCAATCAGTACCCCGTTCCTGCCTTCTCCCCATACCCCCTCACTCCGCTATCCTTAAGAGCTCTATCCAGCTCTCTCTTGAAAGCATCCAACGAACTGGCCTCCACTGCTTTCTGAGGCAGAGAATTCCACACCTTCACCACTCTCTGACTGAAAAAGTTCTTCCTCATCTCCGTTCTAAATGGCCTACCCCTTATTCTTAAACTGTGGCCAACGTAGCAGACCTCAGCTAACAGCGCACACAGAATGTCCACGTGGCTGGCACCGGCAAAGTTACATAAAGCTCACCCAACAGTCCTATCACTGGCTGCCATTGCGGCCCCCACTGCCACAGAGGGGTCCCCCTCCGTTCTTGGTGGGCCCCCGCCTGGCAGCTCTCGGCATTGTGGGAGCCCGTCCTCGCTCATGGCAGCGCGGGTCCCCCCGACACTCTCTGCGGTCCCCTTCCCACGCCGGGTCTCCCATTCGTTCTCGGCAGCCTACCCCCCCCCCCCGTTGTGACCCCCTCCTTGCTCTGGGGTCCACGGAACGTCGAGCCAATCCTGCCCTTGGGCTTGGCTGAGACACTGCTTGCCGGGGCGCTGCTCGCCAGGGGCGCTGCTTGCCGGGGCGCTGCTCACCGGGGATTGATCCCTGGGATGGCAGGACTTTCATGTGAAGAAAGACTGGATAGACTAGGCTTGTACTCGCTGGAATTTAGAAGACTGAGGGGGGATCTTATAGAAACATATAAAATTCTTAAGGGGTTGGAGAGGCTAGATGCGGGAAGATTGTTCCCGATGTTGGGGAAGTCCAGAACTAGGGGTCACAGCTTAAGGATAAGGGGGAAGTCTTTTAGGACCGAGATGAGAAAACATTTCTTCACACGGAAAGTGGTGAGTCTGTGGAATTTTCTGCCACAGAAGGTAGTTGAGGCCAGTTCATTGGCTATATTTAAGAGGGAGTTAGATGTGGCCCTTGTGGCTAAAGGGATCAGGGGGTATGGAGAGAAGGCAGGTACGGGTTACTGAGCTGGATGATCAGCCATGATCATATTGAATGGTGGTGCAGGCTCGAAGGGCCGAATGGCCTACTCCTGCACCTATTTTCTATGTTTCTATGTTTCTATGTTTGCCAGGACACTGCTCGCCGGCCATTCTAAGCAGTTTCTCCACGAGAGTTGCTGGCTCGCAGCGCCAGAGAAGATGTGATGGTTTTCTCGGAGCAAACACTTGTCATTGTAAAAGCCAAATAAGAATCCAGTCATTTGGTTGTCATAACCAACTATTTATTATCTCTGGTAAGTAATGGGCAACTGAAGCAAGTAGCAGCCAGCAGGGGCAAGTATTGACTGTTTCGAACAATCACGATCAATGGGATCTTTGAGGTCTTTTATGAGACCACAGTGACATGTAGAATTACATCCAGCGTTAGTCACAAGAACATTTAACTTACCACAATGCAAAGTCATTTGTTGCCAGCAGTAACTCATCCACACTCGCTTCTTGATGTTGCAACCTTCAAATGCCATAATTACTCAGATTCTGAGCGTTTGAAAGTAAAAGGTATTTACTTGGAGATCAACAAAATGAGATCTTGCCCAATACAAGGATAAGCAGCGTGGGGCTCACTGATAGAGCTGCTGCCTCACAGAGCCAGAGTCCTGGGTTCGATCCTGACCTCGGGTGCTGTCTACGTGTGGAGTTTGCATGTTCTCCCTGTGACCGAGTGGGTTTTCATAAGTTCATAGGTTATGGCGGCAGAATAAGGCCATTCGGCCCACTCCATTCAATCATGGCTGACCCATCCTTCCCTCTCAACCCCATTCTTCTTCCTTCTCCCCAGTTTCCTCCGGGTGCTCCGGTTTCCTCCCACATCCCAAAGACGTGGGGGTTTGTAGGTTAATTGGCCTCTGTAAATAAATTGCCCCTAGTGTGCAGGGAGTGGATGAGAAAGTGGGATAACATAGAACTAGCGTGAACGGGCGATAGATTTGTTCGTGTGGACTTAGTGGAGCAAAGGGCTAGTTCCCAAGCTGCATCTCTAAACTAAATCGTCTTCATTCCGAATGTGCAACATGTCAATGGAAGACATCTGATTACTGACTTATTCTGTTGAACTTGACATAAAGAGGCTTTGGAATGAACGCTGATCATGACATGCACCACCCCACATGTAATGGATAACTTACTGCAGTCATTACATGTCAGTGTGGGCAAATTGAGTTGCCACAGTTTAGAGATATAGCACTGAAACGTGCCCACCGAGTCCACACCGACCAGCGACCACTGCGTAAACTAGCTGTATTCTACACTCAATAGACAATAGACAATATGTGCAGGAGGAGGCCGTTCGGCACCGCCATTCAATGTGATCATGGCTGATCATTCTCAATCAGTACCCCATTCCTGCCTTCTCCCCATACCCCCTGACTCCGCTATCCTTAAGAGCTCGATCTAGCTCTCTCTTGAATGCATTCAGAGAATTGGCCTCCACTGCCTTCTGAGGCAGAGAATTCCACAGATTCACAACACTCTGACTGAAAAAGTTTTTCCTCATCTCCGTTCTAAATGGCCTACCCCTTATTCTTAAACTGTGGCCCCTTGTTCTGGACTCCCCCAACATTGGGAACATGTTTCCTGCCTCTAACGTGTCCAACCCCTTAATAATCTTATACGTTTCGATAAGATCCTAGGGACACACTAGGGACAATATGCAATCTTTACCGAAGCCAAATTAACCCACAAGCCCGTGTGTCTTTGGAGTGTGGGAGGAAACAGGAACACCCGAGGAAAACCTATGCGGTCATGGGGAGAACGTACAAACTCTGTACAGACAGCACCCGTAGTCAGGATCGAACCCAGGTCCCTGGCGCTGTAAGGCAGCGGCTCTACCGCTGCGCCACCGTGCCGCCATGTCCTCTCCTACATTTTCCCCCCTGTAGAAACTCTCAGTCCATTTTGGCCGTTTCTCACTTACCTTGGCCTGCTTTAACTCAACTCCTTGGCCTTCTTTTGCTGGGATCTAAGATGTTCCCAATCCTCAGGCCCACTTCTATTTCTGGCAAGTTTCTAAGCTTTTTCCTTAGATTTAATGGCATCTTTAATTTGTCTTGTCAGCCACAGATAAATCACTTCTCCTTTGTGTTTTTTTTGTGTCTTAAAGAAATGCATTTTCTTTCCTACAGTACTTATGCATTATTTCTTCAGATGTAAGTTCATGCCCATTCTCCGGCAAACTTTCCAATGGTTTTTTTCCAAAGAACTACAGCCAACTTGCACTCCACACTCTGATCAAATGTAAGAGAAGTGAGATGAATTGTCCACACTCAGAATATTACAGCAGAACCTCTCTCTCTCTCTCTCTCTCTCTCTCTCTCTCTCTCTCTCTCTCTCTCTCTCTCTCTCTCTCTCTCTCTCTCTCTCTCTCTCGAAGAATCACAGATCAATATTTCCTTTGGAGAAAGGTAGACTAATATTTGAATCAACACAATGGAGGATGGCATTGAGTCATGCAGTCATACAGAGTGGAAACAGGCCCTTCGGCCCAACTTGCCCACTCTGACCAACACACCCCATCTACAATAGTCCCACCTGCTTACGTTTGGCCCCTATCCCTCTAAACCTATCTTATCCATGCACCTTAGGTTAGTTTAGTTTCTTTTAGAGATACAGCGCGGAAACAGGCCCTTCGGCCCACCGAGTCCACGCCGACCAGCGGTCCCCGCACATTAACACTACCTTACACACACCAGGGACAATTTACACAGATCAAGTGTACAAACCCAAGCCAATTAACCTACAAACCTGTACGTCTTTGGAGTGTGGGAGAAAACCGAAAATCTCGGAGAAAACCCACACGGTCACAAGGAGAACGTACAAACTCCGTACAGACAGCACCCGTAGTCGGGAGAGAACCCGGGTCTCCAGTGCTGCAAGCGCTGTAAGGCAGCAACTCTACCGCTGTGCCACCGTGCCGGCCCAGACAAATGTGATAGCTCTATCCTGACTATTCTATAATGTCATGAGTTGCCATTTGAGTGGCAGATTTCCTTATATTGCCATACTCATAGAAACATGGAGAAATAGGTGCAGGAGTAGGCCATTCGGCCTTTCGAGCCAGCACCGCCATTCAATGTGATCATGGCTGATCATCTCAACTCAGTTCCCCGTTCCTGCTTTCTCCCCATATCCCTTGATTCCGTTAGCCCTAAAAGCCATATCTAACTCTCTCTTGAAAACATCCAGTGAATTGGCCTCCACTGCCTTCTGTGGCAGAGAATTCCATGTCTCTCCTCATTTCAAATTGGCAGCATTTGATTTCGAAAGATCCATCAGTCTCAGATTTAATTTTAACATTTATTCTTGCCAGAAAACCGAAATGCCAAGGATGCTGAATATCTGAAATAAAAGCAGCCACCAGTGCAAATACCCAGCAAGGCCTGAACTCAAACTCATATCAAACTCATCGGCTTCTACGTAGAAAGCATCTTATCGGGATGCATCACAGCACGGTTTGGGAACGGCTCCATCCAAAACCGCAAGAAAATTGTAGAGAATTGTGGACGCAGCCCAGACCATCACACAAACCAACCTCCCTTCCATTGACTCCATCTACACCTCACGATGCCTCGGCAAGGCCAGCAGCACAATCAAGGACCAGTCTCACCCAGGCCACTCCCTCTTCTCCCCTGTCTCATCGGTCAAGAGGTACAGAAGTGTGAAAACGCACGCCTCCAGATTCTTCCCAGCTGTTATCAGGCAACTGAACCATCCCTTCACTAACCTACAAACACGCACATCTTTGGGATGTGGGAGGAAACCGGAGCACCCGGAGAAAGCCCGAGGCACGGTGGGGCAGCAGTAGAGTTGTTGCCTTACCGCGCCAGAGACCCGGGTTCGATCCCGACTACGGGTGGTGTCTGTACGGAGTTTGTACGTTCTCCCCGCGACCGCGTGGGTTTTCTCCGATATCTTCGGTTTCCTCCTACACTCCAAAGACATACAGGGACAATTTACACCTAATTGGCTTGGTATAATTGTAAATTGTCCCTTGTGTGGGTAGAATTGTGTTAATGTTCGGGGATCGCTGGTCGGCACGGACTTGGTGGGCAGAAGGGTCTGTATCTCTAAACTAAAACCCACGCGGTCAAAGGGAGAGCGTGCAAACTCTGCACAGACAGCACCCGAGGTCTGGATCGAACCCGGGTCTCCGACGCTGTGAGGCAGCAGCTCCAAAGAGGATAAACATACCCTAACAGTGTTAGAAAAGGAATTGAAGGACATTATGACCATTAATGAAGTAAGTGGTAGAGAGTTGCTTTTGAAAAAAAAAAAATCAAATGAGGGTTTCATGCAGTTTACTTATTAAAGGATAGCAGAGTTCATGCGGTATTGATTTAAGATGCGCAGAACAAACATAAACATCTCAATCTGAATCATTAATGCAACCATTAACACAGCCTGTAAGTCAGCACACTAAACTACTCCTGATGGATCACAGCTTTAACTCATTGGGAGATGACTCATTAAAAAAATCTGTTTAAAAGGTATTTTTCCCCGAGAAAATATGACCTTGTTTTCTCACAACGAAACAGCCTAGAGATTTTAATTTCATCAATTTTTTGCTAGTTTGGATTCAGAACTGGCTTACGCATAGAAGGCAGAGGGTTTTAGTTTAAGTTTAAATTTAGTTTAGAGATACAGTGCGGAAACGGGCCCTTTGGCCCACTGAGTCCGCGCCGATCAGCGATCCCCACACATTAACACAAGCCTACACACACTAGGGACAATTTACTCTTATACCAAGTACACAAACCCAAGCCAATTATCCTACAAACCTGTACGTCTTTGGATTGCGGGGGAAACCGAAGATCTCGGAGAAAACCCACGCGGTCACGGGGAGAACGTGCAAACTCCGTACAGACAGCACCCGTAGTCGGGATCGAACCCGGGTCTCTGGCGCTGCATACGCTGTAAGGCAGCAATTCTACCGCTGGGCCATCATGCCTCGCGCATGGTGGTGGGAGTCCATTGGAGTTCCGCAGGGATCTGTGCTGGGACCACTGCTGTTCGTGATATCACAAATAAATGACTTGGACATCAATGTGGATGGGTCGATTAGTAGGTTTGCAGTCAACACCAACATTGGTGGAGTTGCAGACAGTGAGGAAGGCTGTCAGAACTACAGCGGGACTTAGAGCAGTTACACATATGGAAGGAGAAATGGCAGATGGTGTTTAATCCGAGCAAGTGGGAGGTGTTACACTTTGGGAGGTCGAATGTAAGGTGAAAGCATGTCAAGAGTGTTTCATTGTCAACAATAGACCTGAAATGCTGGAGTAACTCAGCGGGACAGGCAGCATGTCAGACTGAAGAAGGGTCTCGACCCCGAAACGTCACCCATTCCTTCTCTCCAGAGATGCAGCCTGGCCCGCAGTTACTCCAGCATTTTGTGTCTATCTTCGATTTGTACCAGCATCTGCAGTTCCTTCCTACATGTGTGTTATTGTCATCTGTCCTGAAATGGAACAATGAAATTCTTATTTGCAGCAGCACAACAAATATGTAAACATAGTACTCAGTAAATGCCATAATAAAAAGATTCAGTGTATATTTATATATATTAAAAAGTATATATATATATATATCTATATTTCATAAAATCATACTAATAGTCTTCTTATAGGTCAATTTAATGGCGGCTATTGTAATATATTTATTTAATATATTTAATATATATAGATATATCTATAGATATATCTATATATATAGAATATATTAAGTAAATATATAAAAATTGCTGCCATTAAATTAACCTACAAGAAGACTGTACATGATTAGTTTGATTAGTTCACAAAATGCTGGAGTAACTCAGCAGGTCGGGGCAACATCTCGGGAGAGAAGGAATGGGTGACGTTTCGGGTTGAGACACTTCTTCAGACTGATGTCAGGGGGGCGGGACAAAGGAAGGATATAGGTGGAGACAGGAAGATAGAGGGAGATCTGGGAAGGAGGAGGGGAAGGGAGGGACAGAGGAACTATCTAAAGTTGGAGAAGTCGATGTTCATACCACCGGGCTGCAAACTGCCCAGGCGAAATATGAGGTGCTGCTCCTCCAACTTCCGGCGGGCCTCACTATGGCACTGGAGGAGGCCCATGACAGAAAGGTCAGACTGGGAATGGGAGGGGGAGTCAAAGTGCTCGGCCACCGGGAGATCAGTTTTGTTAATGCGGACCGAGCGCAGGTGTTCAGCGAAGCGATCGCCGAGCCTGCGCTTGGTTTCGCCGATGTAAATGAGTTGACATCTAGTTTGATTAGTATGGGTTAGTTTGATCAGTAATCAAACTATGATTAGGGCGTCAGGGGTTATGGGAGAAGGCAGGAGAATGGGGTTAGGAGGAGTGATAGATCAGCCATGATTGAATGGCCAAGTAGACTTGATGGGCCGAATGGTCTAATTCTGCTCTTATCACATGACCTTATGACCTTAAGACGGGCTAAGAGGGATATGGGCCAAATGCAGGCAGTGGGGCTAGTGCAGATGGAACATGTTGGCCGGGGTGGGCAAGTTAGGCCGATGGGGGCTGTTTCCACTCTGTGTGACTTTAGTCATGCTTTTGTTATGACTGAGCAAGGCAAAGGGGTCTTCATGAGATCATGAGGGCAGGGTTTGTGTTGTTATAAAGTCCTCCTGGTGCCAATCGCAAAGGCGGATACGGAGAAGATGAGAAACAAGGAGGGAAAAAATCAGTCTGGAGGGAGGGAGGGGGGTGGGGGAGGGGGAATGTATCGGGTGGAAGGGGAAGGGATGGATGATGCTGTACTGAACTGTGATGTTTCTTACGGCAGAGCTAGATAAATGCCTGATTAGTACGAGTCTCAGAGATTATGGGGAGAAGGCAGGGGAATGGAGTGAGGAGAGAGAGACAGATCAGCCATGATTGAATGGCAGAGTAGGCTTGATGGGCGAAATGGCCTAATTCTGCTCCTATCACATGATCTTATGAGACCACACTGCTGTAGAATGGTGGGTTCAAACCTCTTGTGCCAACCCGGCCACAGTAATCATTGGGGCCTCTGACTGGAAGATCTTCTGTAACCTGTGACACTGCTGTATAGACACAAAAAGCTAGATTAACTCAGTGGGTCAGGCAGCATCTCCGGAGAAAAGGAATAGATGATGCTTTGGGTCGAGACCCTTCTTCAGACTGAGAGTCAGGGGAGAGGGAAACTAGAGGTATGAAAAGGTTCAGAACAAATCAGAGCCAGGATCGATGGGTAAGGAAAGGTGGAGCCCACAATGGTGCATTGTTGGCTGTGGAAGAGGTGACAAAGAAGGGATACATGGATGCAAACAGTGGAGCTGGCAGGATGACTAGGGTGGGGGAGGGACAGAGAGAGAGGAAATGCAAGGGTTACTTGAAGTTAGAGAAATCAAATTCATGCCGCTGGGGTGTAAGCTGCCCAAGCGAAATATGAGGCGCTGTTCCTCCAATTTGCGTTTGGCCACACTCTGACAGTGGAGGAGACCCAGGACAGAAAGGTTAGTGTGGGAATGGGAGGGGGAATTAAAGTGTTTGGCAATCGGGAGATCGCGTAGGCCCAGGCAGACTGAGCGGAGGTGATCGGCGAAATGATCGCCCAGTCTGCGCTTGGTCTCGCCGATATATCGGACGGAGCCCACACCGAGAACAGTGGATATAGCAGATGAGGTTGGAGGAGGTGTAAGCGAACCTCTGCCTGCCTGCTAACGAGGGAAAGGACATTTTTGGCAAACAATTTTAAAACAATTCCTCCTTAGTAAATCATAGGATATCATACTGCAAACTGTTCAGCATATTGATCCCTGCTGCCATTATTAGAAACAAAGACATTTTATTACAAAACATCCAGTAATCTACGTTTCGTAGTAAATCTGCATTGACCGATCCATTTTAAAGGTAATTGTGCATACAGTCCATTAGCGTTTTTTTGAAATGTTACTTTACATTAAAGGCATCTGGTGGAGCAGCGGTAGAGTTGCTGCCTTACAGCGCCAGAGACCCGGGTTCGATCCTGACTACGGATGCTTGTCTGCACGGAGTTTATACGTTCACCCCATGACCTGTGTGGGTTTTCTCCGGGTGCTCCGGTTTCCCCCCACACTCCAAAGACGTGCAGGTTTGTAGGTTAATTGGCTTCAGTGAAATTGTAAATTGTCCCTAATGCGTGCATGATAGTGTTGGCGTGCGGGGATCGCTGGTCGGCGCGGACTCGTTGGGCCGAAGGGCCCTGTTTCCGTGCTGTGTCTCGGAACTAAACCAAACTAAATTAAAGTTGGCCACTTCCGTCAGCTCTCTAATGGGAATCGCTGGTCTTGGATCTAGTTGTCGACCAGAAGTTGACCCAGGTGTGAGTTCCAGACATTCAGAAGGAAGGAAAACCTAGTCAACCTTGAAACTTGGCCACTTCCAAGCAGCCAACTGATGATCTGCTTTAGAGAAGGGGAATCTCTTAACATAGAAATCAGAAGCACGAGTGTAAGGGGAGCTTTGTGGCTTGCTGATTCATTATAGCCACGTTTAGGATGAGCACATGCACAGGCAGGGAATGGAGAGATGCCGATCATGTGCAGACTGATGAGAATAGCTTCAACTGGTATCAGGACAAACTTGGATTGTTTTCTGTGGAGCATTGGCATGGACAATGTGTTCCTGTACTGTACTCTTCTCTGTTCTTTGTCTACACCATTTGCCCTTCGAGCTCACTCTACCATTCAATATAATCCTTTTATTTCAACGAGTGAGGCCCAAACACAAATTGGAGGAACAGCACCTCATATTTTGCTCGGGCAGCTTGCAACCCAGCGGTATGAATAGCGACTTCTCTCACTTCAAGTAAACACTTACTCACTTCAAGTAAACGGGAGAAGACGGCGGGAGAAGACGGCAGGGGAAGAGAAAAGTCATTCTGGCCTTCCATCACAGTGAGGAGGTGACTGGAGGAGACTCACTGTGATGGAGGCGGCACGGTGGCGCAGCGGTAGAGTTGCTGCCTTACAGCGAATGCAGCGCCGGAGACTTAGGTTCGATCCTGACTACAGGTGCTGTCTGTGCGGAGTTTGTACGTTCTCCGCGTGACCTGCGTGGGTTTTCTCCGAGATCTTCAGTTTCCTCCCACACTCCAAAGACGTACAGGTGTGTCGGTTAATTGGCTGGGTAAATGTACAAATTGTCTCTAGTGTGTGTAGGATAGTGTTAATGTGCAGGGATCGATGGGCGGCGCGGACTCGGTGGGCCGAAGGGCCTGTTTCCGCGCTGTATCTCTAAATCTAAATCTAAATCTCTAAATGGATGTTTCTTTTTTTTTTGTTGTTTGTTTTGTGTTGGTTTGTGATTGTATGTGTTATTGCTTATTTTTATTGCTCTTATTGTTGGACTGTGGGTGACGAAATCTCGTCCAAAAGACTTGTTTTATTGGATGACAATAAAGGTTATTCTGATTCTGATTCTGATTCTTTCAGTTCAGTTTAGTTTATTGTCACGTGTACCGGGGGTACGGTGAAAAGCTTTTGTTGCGTGCTATCCAGTCAATACAATACATGATTACAATCGAGCCATTTACTGTGTATAGGTACACGATAAGGGAATAAAGATGGTAATGTAAACAGGCAAGGGAAACCCTCTCTCTCCACCCCCCCCCCCCCCCCCCCCCCCAACCAGTATGCCTCGTTGTCAACTTCTCCTAGCTAACAATGATCTATTCTACATTTTCCTTGCACTTAGTCCCCTTTGATGCCTCGTTTTCACACCTAACTCTTCCATATCTCTGTGTCTCCCTCTCCCCTGACTCTCAGCCTGAAGAAGGGTCTCGACCCGAAACGTCACCCATTCCTCCTCTCCAGAGATGCTGCCTGACCCGCTGAGTTACTCCAGCATTTTGTGTCTACCTTAGTTTTAAACCCTTTATACTTCTCCCCTTGAAGTAAATGAAAGCAAATTAAGAAATAGAGTGAGTGAGTTTGAAAGAAACACACTGCAGCTTTTCAGTCAGTCCATTACCTGGGTAATAAAATGACTCTTATTATCCCTTAAAACTATTTAGATACATTTTCATAGAGATTGTTAAATTGGCACAGAATTGCTTTCAGAGTGACAGCTTAAAACATGAAAATATATATTTTTTGGTGTGGCAAAATTGTCACGTTTAAATGGGAATGATGGCTGAGAAAGAGGCTTGGAGAATGGAGAGTCACAAACAGTTCTAGACATCACACACGAGGGAGAATATGAAAGGAGGTAGAAGCAAATGAAAAGGGTACTCCAGAGACTGCAGGTGCTGGAATCTGGAGCAAAAGACAAACTGCTGGAGGAACTCAGCGGGTCAGTCTGCATCTGTGGAGGCAATGCGATGGTCGACACAATGGGTCTGGACCTTGCGCCAGGAATTTTAGTTTAGTTTAGTTTTTTTAGATTTAGAGATACAGCGTAGAAACAGGCCCCTTCGGCCCACCGGGTCCGCGCCGCCCAGCGATCCCCGCACATTAACACTATCCTATACCCACTAGGGACAATGTTTACATTTACCAAGCCAATTAACCTACAAACCTGCTCGTCTTTGGAGTGTGGGAGGAAACCGAAGATCTCGGAGAAAACCCACGCAGGTCACGGGGAGAACGTACAAACTCTGTACAGACAGCACCCGCAGTCGGGATCGAACCCGGGTCTCCGGCGTTGCATTTGCTGTAGGGCAGCAACTCTACCGCTGTGCCACTGTGCCGCCCAGATTTAACCATGGAGTCATAGATGGTTATAGCACAGGAACAGACCCTTTGGCCCACTGAGTCTGTGCTGACCATAGCCACGTATTTACCTCAATCCTATGTTAATTTAGTTTTAAACAATCCAAGTTTGGCCCAATACCACTTTAAGGTATTGTCATCTACCTGCACATGATCTATATCTCTCCACGTTAAATCCTATGTTAACTTAGTTTTATACCCCCACATTCTCATTAGCTCCCCTCAGATTCCACTGCCCACCTATACATTGGTGCGGGGGGGGGGGGAGATTTATTAAGAATCTGAAGGGCAACTAATTTAAACAAAGGGTGGTTGGTGTATGGAATGAGCTGCCAGAGAAGGTAGTTGAGGCATGGACTATCGCAACGTTTAAGAAACATTTGGACAGGTTTAGAGGTATGTGGGCCAAACGCAGGCAGGTGGGACGAGTGTGGTTGGGACATGTTAGTCTGTATAGGCAAGTTGGGCCGAAGGGCCTTTTTCCACGCTGTATGACTCTATGACTATTACGACGGGCAATTTACAGTGGACTGTTCCCCTGCCAACCTCGTCACCTGTCGGGTAAGGGAGGGAACAGGAGCACCTGGAGGAAGGTCACGTGGTCACATGGAGAACGTGCACACTCCACATAGAGGTCGCGACTGAACCAGGGTGCAGGGAGGAAACGGCTTTACCAGCTGAGCTAATGCCCTGGGCCCTAAAGGAAAAGTGTGCAGATTGGGTATGTTTCTTAGAAACGAAGGAGAAATTTAACATGTGCATGGAGCGGACAGGTTTAGTGGGATATGGGCCAAACACATGCAGGTGGGACTAGTGTAGATGGGACATGTTGGTTGGTGCGGGCAAGTTGGGTTGATGGGCCTGTTTCCACGCTGTACCACCCTATGACTATAACTCAGGGGATCTATGTTCCACAAAGGAGAATATCTCAGTAAATATGAGCAGGAGTATATGGAGAGATTGGACAAACTTGGATTGTCTTCTCTGGAGTGTCAGAGATTGAGGGGGAGACCTGTGAGAAACATTCAATGATGAGAGGTATAGATTGGGTGGACAGGGTGGAGAGATCAAGGCAGTAAGATTGGAGAAACAAAAAACACAGCTCAGGAGTAGCTCAGCGGGACGGGCAGCATCTCTGGAGAACATGGATAGGTGACTATTCTGCTTCGTTCTGGCCTTTTCTTATCTCCAGTTCCCTCCCCTCTACTTTCAGTCTGAAGAAGGGTCTCGACTCAAAACGTCACCCATCCTGTTTCTCCTGAGATGCTGCCTGACCAGCTGAGTTACTCCAGCACTTTTTGCCTATCTTGAGTATAAACCAGCATCTGCAGTTCCTTTCTACGCATGGATAGGTGACGTTTTGGGTCCAGACTCTGAAGAAGAGTCTCGACTTGAAACATCACCTATCCATGTTCTCCAGAGATGCTGCCTGCCCCGCCGAGTTACTCCAGCACTCTGTGCCCCTGTGTGGACAATTAACTCCCTGCCTAGAAAGTGCCAGTGGAAATATATAAATGCATCAGAACTGTAAAATATGTATTATTCTGTCTCCACAGATGCTGCTTGACTTACCGAGTACTTCCAGCATTCACTGCTTTGAGGGTGGTACGGTGGTGTGGTGGCGCAGCGGTAGAGTTGCTACCTTACAGCGCCAGAGACCCGGGTTCGATCCTGACTATGGGCGCTGTCTGTCCATTTTGTAAGTTCTCCCCGTAACAGCGTGGGCTTTCTCCGGGAGCTCCGGTTCTTTCCCACACTCCAAAGACGTGCAGGTTTGTAGGCTATTTGGCTCGGTAAAATTACAAATTGCCCCGAGTGTGTTTAGGATAGTGTTAGTGTGCGGGATCAATGGTCGGCGCGGACTCGGTGGGCCGAAGGGCCTGTTTCCGCACCTTACCTGCAAACTTGAAGATTCCCATGCATGGATCTGAACTTCTTGCACACACTGCAACTCCAACCTACTGCCTTCTGGGACTCGGTTGAAAGGTAGACATCAGACATCACAATAGGTTGCCTGCCACACAACGTGCTTCTTTTTCTGAAGCCTGCCAATAATTTTTTAAGATGGTGATAAAATTGCAATTCAAGTGGTGTAAGGATTTAACCCGAGGCTTCTACCTTTGGCAGTCTTAATGTCCATAAATCTCGGCGGTCTGCCATGTATCCTTACTTATAATTTAGCAACTGCTTGTATCTACATCGTGCCATCGACGTGATGCATTAACTTCCTAAAACATCACAGGAACATTATCAATCAAACCTTTTGGGTCGGCACGCTTCTTCAGTCCAAATATACCTTTGGAGTATGTCATGGTTGAAGACCGAGGATGTGCTGTGTAAGACAAAGTAGGCCATTCGGCCCATCAAGCCCACCCTGCCATTCAATATGATCATGGCTGGTCTTCTCCAGGCCCAACTCCTCTTTGGTGTCAGTTCCCCATCGTTCTCAAGTTGGGGCACGAAACATGTTCCCAATGTTGGGGGAGTCCAGAACAAGGGGCCACAGTTTAAGAATAAGGGGTAGGCCATTTAGAACTGAGATGAGGAAAAACCTTTTCAGTCAGAGAGTTGTGAATCTGTGGAATTCTCTGCCTCAGAAGGCAGTGGAGGCCAATTCTCTGAATGCATTCAAGAGAGAGCTGGATAGAGCTCTTAAGGATAGCGGAGTCAGGGGGTATGGGGAGAAGGCAGGAACGGGGTACTGATTGAGAATGATCAGCCATGATCACATTGAATGGCGGTGCTGGCTCGAAGGGCCGAATGGCCTACTCCTGCACCTATTGTCTATTGCCTATTGTCAAGTGTCTGATGTTTCAAAGATATATCTCTCCCATCCTAAATACCCCTGATGATCCACTCTCAGCAGTGGAGAACTCCAGAGTGTGGGAGGAAACCAGAGCACCCAGGGAAAACCCACGTGGTCACAGGGAGAACGTACAAACTGCGTACAGAAAGCACCCGGGGTTAGGATGGAACCCGGGTCTCAGGTGCTGTGAGGCAGCAACTCTACCAGCTACTGCACCCTGCACACTTATTCAAGAAGATAATTGTTTCCATGTTGGCTTTACAACTAATGCCAGTTCAGTGGGATCGCGGATTTATGGTAGCGCAGTTTAACACTAAACCACATTTGTTGTAATGATCAGTGGGCTCTTTGAATGGAATTGATCAGAGAGAATACAAAAAAAAACCTGGTGCTTTCATCAAGTCACCCAGTGTCGGTCTGACTATTGAAGGCCAAGTGAGTGACTGAAGAGTCTTCTTTCATCGGTGCTACGTTGCTGAGCAGAAATAATAAATGAGAAAACCACTCACTCTACAACACAGACTTGCAGTGAACATTAGCTGCAAAATCCTTATCAGTCTAATGACAGGTACAGAGGTGGAATTTCAGCGCTTCATCTGCACCCATATCAGACACCACATTATTTCCCGTATATAAAGTCACCAGCTTTAAGCAGGAAGGTATTTAACTTCCTGTTAGGATCTTGGAGCAAAATGCTGGAGTAACTCAGCGGGACAGGCAGTCTGAAGAAGGGTTTGTGAACTGTTTTGTATGTGCTGTTATGTTTGTGTGCTACTGTATGTTTCATTTTTTCCTTCGTACATAATCAGATGTACTGCACTTTGGTCAACGTGGGTTGTTTTTAAATGTGCTGTACAAATAAAATGGACTTGACTTGACCCGAAGCGTCACCCGTTCCTTCTTTCCTGAGATGCTGCCTGTCCCGCTGAGTTACTCCAGCATTTTGTGTCTGTCTTTGATTTAAACCAGCGTCTGCAGTTCTTTCCGATCCCATAGGAGTAGAATTAGGCCATTCGGCCCATCAAGTCTACTCCGCCATTCAATCACGGCTGATCTATCTCTCCCTCCTAACCCCATTCTCCTGCCTTCTCCCCATAACCCCTGCCATCCTTACTAATCAAGAATCTATCAATCTCTGCTTTGAAAATATCCACTGACTTGGCCTCCACCACCATCAGTGGCAATGAATTCCACAGATGCACCACCCTCTGACTAAAGAAATTCCTCCTCATCTCCTACGTCCTTTTATTCTGAGACAATAGCCCCTGGTCCTAGACTCTCAAATAGACGGCAATGGACATCCATCTCAGATAGATAGTGTTTTGGGTCGGGACCCTTCTTCAGAATTTGGTGTCTTTCAATAGACAATAGACAATAGGTGCAGGAGTAGGCCATTCGGCTCTTCGAGCCAGCACCGCCATTCAATGTGATCATGGCTGATCATCCACAATCAGTACCCCGTTCCTGCCTTCTCCCCATACCCCCTGACTCCGCTATCCTTAAGAGCTCTATCTAGCTCTCTCTTGAATGCATTCAGAGAATTGGCCTCCACTGCCTTCAGAGGCTTTCTTTAGTTAAATGTACATGTGGAGGTTCCAACATTCTCTTACAGGTTGACAATTCTAGTCACTGTCACTAAGGCTAATGGCCTGTCATAATAAAATAGCTTGAACACACATTATCAATGCTGATACTTTTAGTTATATACAGAGAGAAGCTGACCCTAAAGGTTATTTACAGCCCTTGTTTTGAGTGCCACCAAACAGCAAGAAGGTAAGAGTGGTTTTCTTATATAAAATGCAGTGAATTATGGCTGCCGATTTTAAACATTTGACAGCACGGCTTATTTATCATCATTTTTACAGCTTTACCAGTCCTGGAATCCTAAAAGCAGCAGATACTTGATCTCTGGGCTCAGATGGCGCCTCACAGCGCCAGAGACCCGGGTTCGACCATGACTGCGGGTGCTGTCTGAATGGAGTTTGCACGTTCTCCCCGTGACCTCGGGGGTTTTCCCCAGGTGCTCTGGTTTCCTCCCACATTCCAAAGACGTCCTGGTTTGTAGGCTAGTTGGCTTTGGTAAAATTGTAAAATTGACCCTAGTATGTAGGATAGTGCTAGTGTACGGGGAATCGCTGGGCGGCACGGACTTGGTGGGCCGAAGGGCCTGTTTCCGCGCTGCATCTCCAAACTAAACTAAACTAAGAAACAAAGTGCTGGATTAACTGAGCGGGTCTGGCAGCATCTCTAGAGAACATGGATAGGTGACGTTTCGAGTCGGGACTCTTCTTCAGAAGAACTAGAAGATAGAACTAGTGTGAACGGGTGATTGATAGTCCCCCTCTGTGGGGGGATCGGACTATTTCCTTGCTCTATCTCTAAAAAAAACGTATATCATCGACTTGCTTTTGTACTTATGAATCTTGATATTGTTCTAATTCACCAGCTTCAAAAAAATTGAATGCTCAAAAGCATTGAGAAGGTCACAAAGGGAACAATAACGCTCTGGGAATTTCTGTTGTCAGCAGAAGGCATCATTTTCGTTCCCAGTGGGATTGGAGGGATTCACTTCTGACAGTATATGAGGAGATAAGACTTAGGCTCACTCTGATAAGGACAATGACTTTGTATTTAAAAACATGCAGAAGTAGGATCATGAATGCATTCCCTATATTTTTTTTATTAATTATTTTTACAACTTGACAATGTCTTGTGCATTTCCCTGCTTATTAACCGTAACCAAATATAACAATTAGAGCTTCTCATTTCATTGAATTTCTGCTCTTCTATAGTTTAGTTCAGTCTATTTTTAGGGATACAGCATGGAAGCAGGCCCTTCGGCCCACCGGGTCTGTGCCGACCAGCGATCACCCTTATACCAGTTCTACGTTATCCCACTTTTGCACACTGAGGGGTAATTCACAGAGGCCAATTAATCCACGTGTCTGCACGTCTTTGGAGTGTGTGAGGAAGCCGGAGCATTCAGGGAAAATCCACGTGGTCACGGGGAGAACGTACAAACTCCACACAGACAGCACCCGAGGTACTGGGATCCAACCCAGGTTTGAACCTGGCGCTGTGAGGCAGCGGCTCTATTTCAGCACCACTGTGCCACCCAGTCATTCTGCATTGCGTTGCATGTGATGGAGTAACGTGTGTGCATAAAATCCCATGAACACGTTGGTGAAGCCAATTCTTAAGCATTTCAGTTCCACACAGCTAAAGAAGTTTCCCTTAGCCTTGACTAGTCTGAAGAAGGGTCTCGACCCGAAACGTCACCCATTCCTTCTCTCCGGAGATGCTGCCTGACCTGCTGAGTTACTCCAGCTTTTTGAGTGTATCTTTAGGCTAAAGAAGACTTTTTTTACACAAAAGCATCCTGCCTTGATTGTAAAGAAAAAGTCTCCTCACTGAAACAACTAACAAGTTGGGAAAATTGGAAGTTTGATTTGGTTGAAACATTGTGGGTGTGAGGTATGGACATTTCATGTCACAATTATTAAAAGAGTGGCAGTCTGGCACAGCTGGTAAAGCTGCTGCCTCACAGCTGTGGAGACCCCGGTTTGATCCTGATTATGTCCGTGTGGAGTTTGTACGTCCTCCCTGTGACGCGTGGGTTTTCTCCGGGCGCTCTGGTTTCTCACATTCCAAAGACGTGCAGGTTTGTAGGTTAATTGGCCTCTGGAAATTGTCTTTATAGTGTTGGATAGAACCTGTCAATGAAAAGCCAAATGGTCAACATTATACTTAGGGAGACGTACAGCACGGAAAAAGGCTCTTTGGCCCATCGAGTCCAGGCCGACCAGTGATCACCCTTTCACACTAGTTATCCTACTTTCTTATCCACTCTCCACACATTAGGGGCAATTTACAGAAGCCAATTAACCTACAAGCCCGCACGTCCTTGGAATGTGGGAGGAAACCACATCTGAACTACTATCTACCTCTGATGTTCCTCGGACTATCCTTGACCGGACTTTGCTGGCTTTACCTTGCACTAAACGTTATCATGTATCTATACACTGTAAATGGATTGATTGTAATCATGTATTGTCTTTCTGCTGACTGGTTAGCACGCAACAAAAAGCTTTTCACTGCACCTCGGTACACGTGACAATAAACTAAACTGATAAACTGAACTGAAACCGGAGACCCCGGAGAAAACCCACGCAGGTCACGGGGAGAGGGTACAAACTCCGTACAGACAGCTCCCGTAGCCAGGATTGAACCCGGGTCTCTGGCGCTGTAATGCAGCAACTCTGCCGCTGCGCCACCGTGCCGCCCCCAACTGTTTCTTTCTGTCTGCTCTCTCCTCAGCAGCAGCTTCCTAAAGATGTTTCAACCTCTCACGAGCCTCAGTATCTTTGAAGCCGGATACCTTGAATAAGGTAGACCGTCCTGAAACATCACCTGTGCCCTGTTCTGCAGAATGACTCCAGAATTTTGAGTCTCTCTTCAGTAGAAACCAGCATCTGCAGTTCCTTCCTACACACTTTGAATAAGGTGGCTGTTTCAGTCTTACAAAAACATCATTACCTCCTGCTATTCCTAACCAGTGTCTCTTGAGATAAAACCAAGACTGACTTTTTTTTAAACAGTCTTATCCACCTCAATTGAAAGCTTTAGTGTTCTGAGAAACTGCACTCGATTCCACAGTATGGAACGTTAGTCTATTTAGAAGGCAATTAAAGCTTTATTAACCACTGTGTGTCCCTTTGCACTTACTGAAATTGTATTCCATTTTCTGCTCAAGAATGGCTTCTTCCCAACAACCATCATAACACAACAACGCTACATAACATTAACCTCAGCTGTGAGCTATCAACTAAAGGCCGTAACTCTTTGATTGCACTGAGGACCACTGTACAAAATCATGAGAGGAATAGATCGGGTAGATGCACAGAGTCTCCGGCCCAGAGTAGGGGAATTGAGGACCAGAGAACATAGGTTCAAGGTGAAGGGGAAGAGATTTCATTGGAATCTGAGGGGTAACGTTTTCACACTTAGGGTGGTGGGTGTATGGAACAAGCTGCCAGATGAGATAGTTGAGGCTGGGACTAACCCAATGTTTAAGAAGCAGTTAGGCAGGTACAGGTTTGGAGGGATATGGACCAAGCGCAAGCAGGTGGGACTAGTGTAGCTGGGACATGTTGGCCGGTGTGGGCAAGTTGGGCTGAAGGACCTGTTTCCTCACTGTACCACTCTGTGACTATGACTCTACGACTCCATGACTAGGACTGTGGTTAATAATGAACATTACACAGAGTTACATAGAGATACAGTGTGGAAACAGGCCCTTCGGTCCACTGAGTCCATGCTAACCTTTGATCCTTCTCGGGGCAATTTACAAAAGGCTATTAACCAACAAACCCGCGCGTCTTTGGAATGGGAGAGGAAACCAGGGCACCCGGAGAAAACCAACGCGGTCACAGGGAGAACGTATAAACTCCTCACAGATAGCACCCGTGGTCAGGATCGAACCCGGGTCTCTGGCGCCGTGAGGCAGCAGCTCTACCGCTGCGCCACTCTACCATTGAGAAGAAGGTACGGGAGTCTGAAGCACCCGTGAGCACCAGGTTCAAGAACAGCCTCTTCACAACAACTATCAGGCTCTTCAACACTGCACAACACTGCTAGGAACCCTGGGCTATCTTTGGTTGCACTGAAAACTTTTTTTGCACGAGTATTGTGTTTTTTTTAAATGTATTGAGTGTTTGATTATTATATATTATCTACGTGTATTGTGTTTACAGGCCTGTTATGCCGTTGCTAGAAAGAATTTAATTGTTCCATTGTCAGAACCTATGGCAATTAAGCACTTTTGACTTTGCGCCTCGTTTAATATCCGACAGTCATTTTCTTGACTGGGGCTAAAATTTGTGATGCATTCACCCACTCTAGCAGCCCATCAGTAAAGAGTGAGACTTAAGATGGACACAAAAAGCTGGAGTAACTCAGTGGGACAGGCAGCATCTCTGGAGAGAAGGAATGGGTGACGTTTCGGGTCCTTCTCTCCAGAGACGCTGCCTGTCCCGCTGAGTTACTCCAGCTTTTTGTGTCCATCTTCGGTTTAAACCAGCATCTGCAGTTCCTTCCTACACAAGAGAGAGACTTAAGGTCCTATCAGGACTATACTGATTTGAGATTCGGTTGATACACTGTCCTTGAAATGTCTTCTTTTTGGCACAAACCTGATGCTGAAGCAAGCTATTCATCATCTCCCATCCCTACCTAGTTGGACTCATTTCCTCCGGCACAGAGGTGCTTATAACTTTGCAGCATTCCAATTGATGAAAAAAACGCAGTTACAAAGAAAACAACTTTATTACATTTCAGTGTTGAACATATGCTGCTATTTTTCCAATCCAAAAAGGACTTAAATATTAATGCTTAAAGCATTACATCTGACAGGCAGCATGAAATATTGAACTTGGCATTGTACTGCATGCTGAAACAGCGCAGTCTTGCTGACTGAAGATCACTGCTTCACTGCGACTTTGGCCAAAAGCCCGAAAGTGGCCAATAACTACTTGGAAGCGATGATATCTGGGCTACTTTACGTTACGAGACTTTGGTGAGGCTGCATTCGGAGGATTGTGCTCGGTTTTGGTCACCCTGCGATAGGAAGGATGTCGTTAAGCTGGAGAGAGTGCAGAGAAGATTTACGATTATGTTGCCATTGTCTGAGCTATAGGGAGAGGTTGGGCAGGCTAGGACTTTTCCCATTGGAGCGCAGGAGGCTGAGGGGTGATCTTGTAGAAGTTTGGTTTAGAGATACAGCGCGGAAACAGGCCCTTCGGCCCACTGGGTCGGCGCCGACCAGCGATCCCCGCACATTAACACTATCCTACACCCACTAGGGATAAATTTTTACATTTACCAAGCCAATTAACCAACATACCTGCACGTCTTTGGAGTGTGTGGGGAAACCGAAGATCTCGGAGAAAACCCACGCAGGTCACGGGGAGAACGTGCAAACTCCGTACAGACAGCGCCCGTAGTCGGGATCGAACCCGGGTCTTCGGCGCTGCATTGGCTAGAAGGCAGCAAATCTACCGCTGCGCCACCGTGACCACCCAGTGTGTAAAATCATGAGGGGGACAGACAGGGTGGATTCACACAGTCTCTTTCCCAGAGAGGGAGGATCAAGAACCAGAGGACAGATGGGAGGGGAAAAATTTAATAGGAACCTGAGGGGTAGCTTTTTCACACTGTGTGTATGGGATGTCCTGTCAGAGGACAGACAGAAAGTGCTGGAGTAACTCAGTGGCACGGGCAGCATCTCCGGAGAGAAGGAATAGGCGACGTTTTGGGTCTCAAAACCTGCCTGTCCCGCTGAGTTACTCCAGCATTTTGTGTCTATCCTCGGTTTAAACCAGCATCTGCAGTTCCTTCCCACACAAGCTGTTACAGGAGGTGGTTGAGGCAGGTATTATCATAACATTTAAGAATCATTTAGACAGGTACATGGACAGGATAGGTTTAGAGGGATGTGGGCCAAACGCAGGTAGCGGGACTATTTCCACATTATATGACTATGACAACGTTAAAATGACATTTGGACAGGTACATGGTTAGGAAAGGCTCAGATGGATATGGGCCAAATGCATGTAAATAATGTTAGCGTAGACGGGACATCTTTGGTCAGCATGGACATGTTGGGCTGTAAGGCTTGTTTCCATGCTGACCATTGATGACTACTGCTTTCATTTTGCTCTGCTCTTGTACTCAGAGTCTGCCTTTCTAAACTATTCCTCAATCCCACAAAAGTGCAGCAGGGATGACCCGTTTGGAGAGTGTGCATGTTTTAACTTCTGATGCCTTTTTGATATTTCAGCCAGAAACCTTGACATTTTTGCTGGCATTTTAAAAAGAAAGAGCACTTCACCCCTCGGTTTGTACACGAGGCGTTTAATATGAAAAACAAAATCCGTTGCATTTGTCCCCAAGAGCTAAATCTAACTCTCTCTTGAAAACATCCAGTGAATTGGCCTCCACTGCCTTCGGTGGCAGAGAATTCCACAGATTCACAACTCTCTGGGTGAAAATGTTTTTCCTCATCTCAGTCCTAAATGGTTACTCCAGCATTTTCTGTCTATCTTAGGTACAGGGACATCTATAGACAATAGACAATAGGTGCAGGATGAGGCCATTCGGCCCTTCGGGCCAGCACCGCCATTCAATGTGATCATGGCTGATCATTCTTAATCAGTACCCCGTTCCTGCCTTCTCCCCATACCCCCTGACTCCGCTATCCTTAACAGCTCTATCTAGCTCTCTCTTGAATGCATTCAGAGAATTGGCCTCCACTGCCTTCTGAGGCAGAGAATTCCACAGATTCACAACTCTCTGACTGAAAAAGTTTTTCCTCATCTCAGTTCTAAATAGCCTACCCCTTATTCTTAAACTGTGGCCCCTTGTTCTGGACTCCCCCAACATTGGGAACATGTTTCCTGCCTCTAACGTGTCCAACCCCTTAATAATCTTATACGTTTCGATAAGATCTCCTCTCATCCTTCTAAATTCCAGTGTATACAAGCCTAGTCGCTCCAGTCTTTCAACATATGACAGTCCCGCCATTCCGGGAATTAACCTAGTAAACCTACGCTGCTGAAACTTTCCTACAGCCACCAGGTTCCTAACCCACCCCACACAACCATAATCCTACTTCGACAATAGAACACAAGGCACCAGCGTTGGCCTGTTATTTGTCCTATTCGTAGTTTGCACTCATGCCTTCTTTATTTGCATTGCCTATTTTCTTTTAACAGTTTTGCAGAGTTTTACATGTAGTTTATGTTTTTGTGTGCTTGTCAGTCTATGTGCCTATAATGTCCCCAGCAAGATTTTCATTGTATCTCTACCTCATCGTACTTATATCATGCAATCATAAATGATCGGAGCAGAATTAGGCCATTCGGCCCATCAAGTCTACCCCGCCATTCGATCATGGCTGATCTATCTCTCCCTCCTAACCCCATTCTCCTGCCTCTGGCAGTTGTGCAAATGACAACAAACTTGAGTTCATTGGAGGTTTAGAAATACCTGTTGCTTGCTGCGCGGAAAAATACAGCCTACTTTTGTAACTAAATGTCTGTTCAATTCTGATCGTGCTCCTTTATTCTAGAGTGTCCCGCCAAAGACAACAGTTCCTCCACAGCCACCCTGGTAAATGTTTGAAGTGTTTTAAGCAAGTCGATCAGTTCAGGCTTCACACTACAGCACTAGGAAGAAAGTGAGTCAAGTTTATGCAGCCTGTCCCATTAGTTTAACGTGCTGATTGGTACTGATTGAGAATGATCAGCCATGATCACATGGTATGGCGGTGCTGGCCCGAAGGGCCGAATGGCCTCCTCCTGCACCTATTGTCTATTGTTTAATTATATGGAGGAAAGGTTACAAGAATGCTCCTGTGTTACGATTGCCTTTTCGGCAGTAAGGGTGGCACAGTGACACAGCAGGTACAGCTGCTGCCTCACAACGCCTGAGACCCAGGTTCGATCCTGGCCTCAGGTGTTGTCCGTGTGGAGTTTGCACGCTCTCACTCTGACCGTATGGGTTTCCTCTGAGTGCTCCATTTTTAAAAGTTTTTTAAAAATGTACTTTATCGTCACCTGTACCAAAGTACAGTGAAAAGGTTATTTGTTGCTTGCTAACTAGTCAGCAGCAAGTCTGTACATGATTACAATCGAGACGTCCACAATGTAGAGAATAATGTTTGGTGCAAAAAAGTCAAACAGAAATGTCACCTATTCCTTTTCTCCAGTGATGCTGTCTGACCAGCTAAGTTACTCCAGCATTTTGTGTCTATCTAAAGCTCCAGTTAAGTCTGGTTAAAGATCAGTCCGAAGGTCTCCAATGAGGTTGATGGTAGCTCAGGACTGCTCTCTAGTTGGTGATAGGATGGTTCAGTTGGGAAGGAACTGTCCCTGAATCTGGAGGTGTGCGTTCTCACACTTCTGTACTTCTTGCCTGATGGGAGAGGGGAGAAGAGGGAGTGGCCGGGGTGAGGGCTGGTCCTTGATTATGCTGCTCGCCTTGCAGCCTGAGGTGTAGACGGAGTCAATGGAAGGGAGGTTGGTTTGTGTGATGGTCTGGCCTTTGAGAGGTGCTCTCTAGATGGTGATAGGACAGTTGAGTTGTGTGATCCCAGCTGGGAAGAAACTGCCCCTGAATCACACTTCTGTACCTCTTGTTGGATGGGAGATTTTCGCCAGGATATATGAATGGACCAAATGTGTAGGAAGGAACTGCAGATGCTGGTTTAAACCGAAGATAGACACAAAAAGCTGGAGTAACTCAGCAGGGCAGGCAGCATCTGTCAGATCTCTGACGTCTCGACCCGAAACGTCACCCATTCCTTCTCTCCAGAGATGCTGCCTGTCCTGCTGAGTTACTCCAGCTTTTTGTGTCTATCGTGTGCATGAATGGACCTCGGAAGGTAGTGGAGGCCAAGTCTCTGAATGCATTCAAGAGAGAACTAGATAGAGCTCTTAAGGATAGCGGAGTCAGGGGGTATGGGGAGAAGGCAGGAACATTCTTTGATTGAGAATGATCAGCAATGATCACATTGAATGGTGGTGCTGGCTCGAAGGGCCGAATGGCCTACTCCTGCACCTATTGTCTATTGTCTATTGACCAGCTTTGTTCTGCATTTATTCCAGGGTCGGTAATTTCTTCCAGTAACTTGTCGATTAATCTTGTTTTACTCATCACCCTCTGAGATTGATAAAGTTCTCCAAAATCACACCCGGTCCCTAAACATTGCACCAAACTTTCCACTGATGGGCGTTCTAACTCCTCTCCTTTCCTCATTTGCAGCAATTTTTTTTTAAAACTCTCAATTGATGTTTAATTGATTTCTTATCAATAATTCAGGCCGACAGCAAAATCTTCATGAGTCATTTAAAAAAAAAAAAAATCAGTGAAAGAAAGGATTGAGTGAGTCCCTGCAAGCGTGGATACTGATATGGATCAAAGTCGGGGAGATCAAACACCGCGGTTGGAAAACAGACTCGTTAGGATTTTCTCCAACATCAGGGCGGTGACGAAGGTTTCGTGGGGGTGACGTGGTTGCGTGTGAATGGCACAGACAAGCAGCATCTGTCACGGCCATGAGAGGGTTGTGGGAAGGAACAGCAGATGCTGCTTTAAACCGGAGAGAGAGAGACCCAGGCAGATGTTTTAAACTGAAAAGGAGCAAGCACTTTCATCTCCCTCCCACCCTTGTGCCAACGGCTCATTAAAACGCTCGGAGCTGCTCAATTGAAAAAAAAAAAGGATACCCAGTGACACGACGATGTCGATTTGACTGAAGCACACCGTGAATCTGCGTACACGCGCAATCTTCATGGAGCAATTAAAACAATCGAGAGATTATTTTATTAAAGCTGCATCCCACGACAGTTGAGCACACTTCAACGCTAATTAAACCTCCTCTCAAAGCGTCCTACACACTGATTGTCATCCCGCCAAATCCGTTTTTATTCAGTCGTTCTGTGAATTTGTTGTCCACTTTGGTCAAGCTTTTTTAAAAATGTCAATTTCCTTTATCACCGATCGCTGATCGCCATTTTGGAAATGTTCCTCAAAAAACTGGGCGGCACGGTGGCACAGCGGTAGAGTTGCTGCCTCACTGCGCCCGGAACCCGGGTTCGATCCTGACTACAGGTGCTGTCTGTCCAGAGTTTGTACGTTCCCCCCGTCAGAGATCGAGGGGAGTCTTGATAGAAGTAAACAAAATTACGAGAGGAATAGAGAGTGTACAATTGGGACCTTTTTCCCAGGTTGCAGATGTCAAAAACCAGAGAGCGAAGCTTTAAGGTCAGAGGGGGAAGGTTTAAAGAAGAAGTCTGAGGCAAAGTTTTTACACTGAGTTGTGGGTGCCTGGAACACGCTACCAGGGGTGTTGATGGAGGTACAGATGATAGTGACTTTTAAGAGACCTTTGGATAGGCACATGGTAATTCTTTGCCACATAAGGCTGTGGAGGCCATGTCAGTGGATATATTTAAGGCAGAGATTCTTGATTAGTACGGGTGTCAGATGTTATGGGGAGAAGGCAGGAGAATGGAGTTATGAGGGAGAGATAGATCAGCCATGATTGTATGGCAGAGTAGACTTGATGGGCCGAATGGCCTAATTCTGCTCCTAACACCTATGATCTTGTGTCTTATGATATGAAAGGAATGGAGAGATATGGACCACGTGCTGGCAGAGGAGATTAGTTCAACTTGGCATCATGTTTGGCACAGTCATTGTGGGCCGAAGAACCTGTTCCTGCTCCATGTTCTAAACTTCAAATCAGAAACTCGTAACCAACCTCTAATGTCTTTGCAAATTTATGCAATTACGGACCTATTCACCTGCTCATTTCTCATTAAGTACCCAGGAAGAAAGGGACCTAGAGGATGTTAATAGGCTGAGTAACATGAACTTTAGCATCATAGAGAGTCATAGAGTGATACAGTGAGGAAACAGGCCCTTCGGCCCAACTCGCCCACACCGGCCAACATGTCCCAGCTACACTAGTCCCACCTGCCCCGTGCTTGGCCCATATCCCTCCAAACCTGTCCTATCCATGTACCTGTAAAACTGTTTCTTAAACGATGAAACAGTTCCAGCCTCAACTACCTCCTCTGGCAGCTTCTTCCATACACCCACCACCCGTTGTGTGAAAATGTTATCCCTCAGATTCCTTTAAAATCTTTTCCACTTCCCCTTAAACCTTAAACCTTCTTCAGTCTGAAGAAGGGTCTCGACCCGAAACGTCACCCATTCCCTCTCTCCTAGATGCTGCCTGACCTGCTGAGTTACTCCAGCATTTTGTGATACCTCCTCTTAAACCTATGTCCTCTGGTCCTCGATTCACCTACTCTGGGCAATAGACTCTGTGCATCTACCTGATATATTCCTCTCATGATTTTATACAACTCTATAAGCTCACCCTTCATCCTCCTGCGCTCCAGGGAATAGAGTCCCAGCCTACTCAACCTCCACCTGTGGCTGAGACCCTCTAGTCCTGGCAACAACCTCGCAAATCTTCTCTGTCCCCTTTCCAGTTTGACAACATCTTTCCTATAACACGGTGAAATGTGCTTTTGTGCTTTTATTATGAAAGAGGTAAGTGCAGTATTAAACCAACTGTTTTTCAATATTACTGGGATGCAAAAATCTTGCTGGCATAACTCAGTTATTGTATGTTTATGACCTGCTTCATAATATCAGTGTGTAGCGACCATAGAGAATGGTCCGGGTCGTCGAACCCTCAGATTGGCCAGCAAGGTCACGTGTGAGCGCGACCGTAGGGATTGGTCCAGAGAGCGACATCGCTGATTGGCCAGCGTGGTCATGTGCGCTTTTGGCGCCCGAAATAAGTTAGTTCGGCGAAGTCTTCGAAGAAGACAGTAAGTTTTTGATGGTTGTCCTTTACCTTGTTGTTTAACTTTGTATTCGAATATTGCGGCTGCAATAAACTTCTTCTACAACCAACAAGTTTTCGGACTCGCCATATTGGTGACCCCGACGTGATCTGGACGATCACCGACTATGCAGGAACACGACGCCTCGTTGTTGAATGCCGCGCCTGGCACACCGGAGTTAAGTGCGGTAAGCGTTCACCTTCCGTTGTTTTGGACACATTCACCACAATCTTGGTTTGTCCACACCGAAGCCCAATTTCATATAAAGAACATATCGGCCGACTCGACGAAGTATTACTATCTCGTCAGCGCTCTATCACCGGAGACGACCACACGCGTGATGCGGTTCATCGTTAATCCGCCTGCGGAAAGCAAGTACGAGGCAATGAAGAAATTGTTACTGCGAACCTTCGGGTTTAATAGGCACGATTGCGCTGAAAGACTTCTGCACCTGCCGGACCTCGGAGATCGACGGCCGTCCGTTCTCATGGCCGAGATGATGATGCTAGCCGGTGAGCATACGGATTGCCTTATGTTCGAACAGGCATTCCGAGAGAAGCTTCCTGAGGATGTCCGACTGCTGCTCACGGATTGTTCTTTTAAGGACCCCGAAGCATATGCAGCGAAAGCGGACGCGCTCATAGCGGCTAAAAACAAGGCAAGCGGTTCGATCAACAAGGTCTCGACATCAGTGACCACGCCACAGCGACATCAAGATGGCGCCGCGTCTCCCGCCAGTTCTCCGAAAGCCCGCCAAAAAGATCCGCACAAGCGTGGCTGGTGCTATTATCACCTACGATGGGGTAGAGAATCCCGCAACTGCCGCTCACCTTGTACCTTCGCGGGAAATGCCTCGGCCGATCGTACATAGGGGCAGTTGCGATTGGCCAGAACCGACGCCTCTACGTCCACGATCGATTCACGGACACAGAATTTTTGGTAGACACGGGAGCCATCGTCAGTATAGTGCCGCCGACCGACCTCGAAACCAGAACGGGTAAGACAGGTCCCACCCTCATCGTGGTTAATGGCAGCCCCATTCGCACTTTCGGTATACGGAAGATGTCCCTTGTGTTAGGCCTCCGCACGTACGAATGGCCATTCATCATAGCAGACGTCAGACAAGAGATCCTAGGCGCAGATTTTCTCTGGGCTTTTTCACTGGTCCCTGATGTCCACGGTAACGACCTCCGACCCTCCGCCAGCGAGGAGCCCGTCGCTCCGACATTCGCCTCCCCGCCCAGCCCTACTGTCCAGGCCGTCGTCGCGGCCACTGACTCGTATACTGAGATCCTGGCGGAGTTTCCAGAGCTGCTCATCCAACGTTTTGACACGCCTTCGGCCAAGCACGGCGTGGTCCATCACATCCGCACCGAGGGCCCTCCCGTTTTCGCTCGGGCCAGGAGACTACCGCCAGACAAACTGGTGGTGGCACGGGCGGAATTTAGGAAGATGGAGGAAATGGGCATTGTCCGTCAGTCCGACAGCCCGTGGGCCTCGCCGTTGCATATGGTCTCCAAGGCATCTGGGGGGTGGAGACCATGTGGCGATTATCGGCGTATCAATGCTGTCACCACGGCTGATCGCTACCCCATACCGCACCTACAGGACTTTTCGTCTGGGCTGGAAGGAGCGGTGGTGTTCTCCAAAATCGATTTGGTGCGAGGATACCACCAGATTCCGGTGCGGCCGGAGGACATACAGAAAACTGCCACGATTACTCCGTTCGGGTTGTTTGAATGGTTGCGTATGTCTTTCGGTTTAAAGAACGCGGCACAGGCTTTCCACCGACGGATGGACCGTGTGGGTCGGGGTTTACCCTTTTTGTTTATTTATTTAGACGACATCCTGGTCGCCAGCCCCTCAGTGCAGGAACACCAGGTCCACTTGCGGACTGTGTTCCAGCGGCTCCAAGACCATGGGCTCATTATCCAACCCTCCAAGTGTCAGTTCGGCCTCCCTTCTCTCGATTTTTTAGGGCACAGAATTACCCCTGCCGGCGCCTCCCCTTTGCCTGAGAAGGTGGAGGTTATCCGGGCATTTCCCAGGCCCACCACAGTAAAAGGACTACAGGAGTTCGTAGGAATGGTTAACTTCTACCATAGGTTCGTTCCGGCAGCTGCGCGGGTCATGCGCCCACTCTTCCAGTGCCTTGCGGGAAAACCGGTAGAGTTGATATGGTCCCCGGCCGCAGAGTCGGCTTTTACAGCAGCTAAGGCAGCATTAGCAGACGCCACCATGTAGGTCCACCCGAGCCCCTCCGCCCCCACGGCCCTGACGGTTGACGCCTCTGACGTGGCGGTGGGCGGGGTCTTGGAGCAGCAGGTCGGTGGCCGTTGGCAGCCCTTGGCGTTTTTCAGCCGGCAACTAAATTCGGCTGAGCTGAAGTATAGCGCATTTGACCGAGAGCTTCTGGCTCTCTATTTAGCTGTTCGTCATTTCAGGTATTTCCTTGAGGGCCGCCCATTTGTAGCTTTTACGGACCACAAACCATTAACATTTGCATTTTTCAAATTGTCTGACCCATGGTCGGCCCGCCAGCAGCGGCACCTGACTGCTATCTCCGAATTTACCACCGATGTCCGTCATGTCGCGGGTAAGCTTAATGCCGTTGCTGACGCCCTGTCTAGACCTGCTTTTCCCCCTATTTCGGCGGTGGACTGCGAGGTGGATCCCCAGGAGCTTGCGGAGGCACAGCTTCTAGCGGATACCGCCTCGGCATACCAGTCCACCACTTCGGGATTGAAGTTGGCTCAGGTAGGCACAAAAGTCTGGTGTGATGTTTCCCTTCCCCGTCCCAGGCCGGTAGTACCGCCCTCCCTTCAGCGCCGGGTTTTTGATGCCATTCATGGGCTGGCGCACCCGTCCATCCGCTCCACCTCTGCTTTAGTAGCAGCTCGGTTTGTCTGGCATGGCCTACGGAAACAGGTAGCGGGTTGGGCGCGTTCCTGCGTTCCCTGTCAGACCGCTAAAGTCCAGCGCCATGTCCAGCCTCCCGTACAGGGGTTCGAGGTCCCAGCAGTTCGTTTTTTCCACATCCACGTGGATTTGGTCGGGCCTTTGCCTTCCTCCCGGGGCTACACCCACCTCCTCACGGTGGTGGATCGGTTCACCCGGTGGCCAGAGGCTTTCCCATTGTCTGATATCTCGGCAGCCTCTTGTGCCAGGACTTTGGCCCTCCATTGGGTAGCTCGTTTCGGGGTCCCGGCAGTTATTACCACTGACAGGGGGCCGCAGTTCACTTCGTCCCTCTGGGCCGCGCTCGCAGAACTGTACGGTTCCAAGTTACAACCCACTACTGCATACCACCCCCAGGCAAATGGACTTGTAGAAAGGTTCCACCGTCAACTTAAGGCGTCCCTCAGTGCAAGGCTTGAAGGCCCGGACTGGGTAGACCAACTCCCCTGGGTTCTTCTGGGCATCCGGACTGCTCCTAAGCAAGATCTCGGTGCGTCGTCCGCGGAGCTAGTATATGGCTCGACACTTCGAGTACCCGGAGATTTGTTCCCGGAACCCTCAGACCAGCTGCCTCCAGTCCCATCAGTCTTAGCATCTCTCCGGGCACGGGTGGGTTCCCTGGCTCCAGTTCCGACTTCACGTCATGGGTGTCCCATGGTACATGAACCGCCTTCCCTGAAGGACTGTGAGTTTGTGTTTCTGCGAAAAGATTCCTATCGTGCCCCGTTGCAGAGGGTCTATCAAGGGCCGTTCCGGGTTTTACGTAAGGGAACGGCTACCTTCACCTTAGACATGTGCGGCAGGAGTGAGCTCGTCTCGGTGTCCCGGCTCAAACCTGCACACTTGGATCCGGATCAACCAGTCCTGGTCGGCCAAACCCCTAGGAGAGGCCGACCTCCGTCAGTTCCGCTCAGTCCAGGACCCCCCGTTCCGGCAGTTCCTCCAGGACCCCCCGTTCCGGCAGTTCCTCCAAGTCCGGTATCCCCTGCTCCTGTGGTTCAGGCTGCCCCTCTCCGTACTCGTTATGGTCGCGAAATCCTGCTCCCTGCTAGGTTCCGTATCTCGGGTTCTGGGGGGGGTCATGTAGCGACCATAGAGAATGGTCCGGGTCGTCGAACCCTCAGATTGGCCAGCAAGGTCACGTGTGAGCGCGACCGTAGGGATTGGTCCAGAGAGCGACATCGCTGATTGGCCAGCGTGGTCATGTGCGCTTTTGGCGCCCGAAATAAGTTAGTTCGACGAAGTCTTCGAAGAAGACAGTAAGTTTTTGATGGTTGTCCTTTACCTTGTTGTTTAACTTTGTATTCGAATATTGCGGCTGCAATAAACTTCTTCTACAACCAACAAGTTTTCGGACTCGCCATAAGTGCAGATTATTTGATGTAAAATTAGTCAATCACTTAAATATACGGCAGTTTTAATTACGTGATGGCGGAAGATTTAGTTTGCACCACAAAATGTACAGACAAACAGGCAGCTGCAGATCCACCCATCTCTCACCTAAGAAGCCATTTGGATTTGAATTGCTGTAACCTACTTCAGCAAAACATCATGCAGAAAGTATCCACTCACTGTTATGGACCCTCTTGCAAAATATTGCTTCTATGAGAGCACTTATTAATAACAAGCGGGGCTAAAATAACAGGTAAAATAATTGGTCTTCTCCAAATAAGGCCATTGCTTTCCTTCAAATTACAAATCCCTTCATAAGTGATAGGAGCAGAATGAGGCCATTCGTCCCATCAAGTCTATTCCGCCATTCAATCACGGCAGATCCATCGCTCCCTCCTAACCCCATTCTCCTGCCTTCTCCCCATAACCTCTGACACCCGTACTAATCTAGCACCTATCTATCGGTGCTTGAAGTCTGAAGAAGGGTCTCGACCCGAAACGTCACCCATTCCTTCTCTCCCGAGATGCTGCCTGACCTGCTGAGTTACTCCAGCATTTTGTGAATAAGCACCTATCTATCTCTGCCTTAAATATATCCATTGACCTGGCCTCCACAGCCTTCTGGGGCAACGAATTCCAACAGATTCACCACCCTCTGACTAAAGAAATTCCTCCTCATCTCCTTACTAAAGAAACACCCTTTAATTGAGGCTGTGACCTCTGGTCCTAGACTCTTCCACTAGTGGAAACATCCTCTCCACATCCACTCTACCCAGATCTTTCACTATTCGGTATGTTTCAATGAGGTCCCCCCTCATCCTCTCCCCCAGTAGAGCCTGGTGCCTTATCCTAGGTTAACCTACCCATTCCTGGGATCATTCTTGTAAACCTCCTCTGGACCCTCTCCAGAGCCAGCACATCCTTCCTCAGATATGGGGTCCAAAATTGCTCACAATACTCCAAATGCGGCCTGACCAGCACCTTATAGAGCCTCAGCATCAAAGATACTAGAGGAGCAAGATGGACCACTCCATCAAAATCGCCTATACTGAAGTTTAGTACGCAAAGGAGCGTAATGTCCGCCATTTTAGTAAGCAAAACCCACCGTTCGCTATGCCTCTCGCAGTGTAATCAGTGTTTTGGGGGAACAGTATGTGTGATGATGCCATTAAAATGCAGAATATATCTCATCTATCAATTCACAGATTTTTGTTATTTTTATTTTTAAATGTTTCTGCAAGTTTCTGCCTACCAAAATGGCGCCTTGAAATACTACGTTTTTTTGGGTCGAGTGGTCTATCTTGCTCTGCTCTATTATCTTTGCTCAGCATTACATGCCTGTTTTTATGTATTCTAATCCTCTTGCGTTTGCCTTCCTCACTACCGATTTGACTTCTAAATTAACTTTTTGGGATTGGGTGATTAACAAACTCAAGGCAAGGATCGTGATTTGAAACATTCCCTCAATAGATGCTGCCTGACCTGCTGGGTTAAACCTCCTCTGGACCATAAACCTTCTCTGGCAACAGCACACCTTCTCAAAATGACAGCGAGCAAGTGTATCTTCAGAACATTAAGTAAATGTTAGGAATGTACTGGAAACTCTCGTGAGTTCCAGTTTAAGATATTAAAAATGATTAGCAATAAGTTATTGCCCCCAATCCAAGAAAGAAAAAAACAATTTTATAACACTGCAGCAAATCTGCCTTCCCAAGTGAATTAACAATCCGCTTTGCTAAATTATTAATTTGCTGGTGGGGGTTTGCCTTATTATTGTAAATAACCTGCATATCATTACACAGAAATACCCTTTATTTCGGAAAATTACATTAAATAGAGAATGTTTACACACTGGGAAGATTAGAAAGCAATAAAGGAATTGCGGAGTTTACATAATATAAGTAGCCGCATTTTCCAACTTGTGTCTAAGATCTGAGATTAAATGGTTCCCTCAGAATACAACAGCAACCTAAAGCAGTGGTTACCAGGGAGCTGATAAGGGTGAAGGTAGACCTAAAATGCTGGAGTAACTCAGCGGGACAGGCAGCATCTCTGGAGAGAAGGAATGGGTGACGTTTCAGGTCGAGACCCTTCTTCAGTCTGTCTGCCGGAGATGCTGCCTGAGTTACTCCAGCAGTTTGTGTCTACCTTCGATCTAAACCAGCATCTGCGGTTCTTTCCTACACAGCTGATATAGATATAGATGCATGGATTTAGCTTTGGTTAATTCTTCCTCGCCACTGGTACGTGCTACTCCTGACTCCAATCATCAGAGCTCCGTGAGCCCAAGGCACGATTTAAATCAATTGCCGCCGTGAAACGGCAGTTATGTAAAGATGAACACTTTCACCAGCAGAGACGGCAAGATACATTTTACAATTAACATTGTTCCTGCAGAAATATTTAGTGGATTCAGACGATTGTCAGTTTCAGGGAGTATAAGAAAATAACTGCAGATGCTGGTACAAATCGAAGGTATTTATTCACAAAATGCTGGAGTAACTCAGCAGGTCAGGCAGCATCTCAGGAGAGAAGGAATGGGTGACGTTTCGGGTCGAGACCCTTCTTCAGACTGAGTTTCTGAGATGTCGGTCTACATTATATGTAGATAGGCTGAGGAAGTTATTTGGTTCATTTCCAGGGCAGGGCTGTCCATTCAACTTTAGCTATCTGCTGCATGTATGAACAAGGAGTAGAAGTAGGCCATTCGGCCCCTTTAGCCTGTCCTATGATGAATAAGGCCATCACCAGTATTATTTGCACCATTCTATGCTATTGCAACTACAGTAGTAGTCTTGTTTTTTTTTAGTTTAGTTTAGAGATACAGCGCAGAGACAGGCCCTTCAGCCCATCGAACCCGTGCTGACCAGCGATCCCCCTACACTCTCGGGACAATTTACAATTTTTACCAAAACCAAATGATCTACAAACCTGTACGTCTTTGGAGTGTGGGAAGAAACCGGAGCAGCCGGGGAAAACCCACACGGTTACGGGGAGAACGTACAAACTCCGTACAGACAGCACCCGTGGTTAGGATCAAACCCAGGTCTCTGGCGCTTGTAAGGCAGCAACTCTACCACTGTGCCATCCACTCAACATTCAATATGCATTTCGAAAGAAGATTATATTAAAATATATATGTAGTCCGTTACATTTCAATTCATAAAAGGGAAGAATATTACCAATTTGTGTTGGCAGTAGAAAAGGTGAATACAATTCTGATCAAGGGTTGCTGGTGAATCAGCCACTTGCTTCTTTTGACGTAGACATAAGACATAAGAGTTTCAGAGTTTGTAGTCCATTAAGAATCAGAAGTATAACCTGTGATCTTTGGCCTGGATGGTTTCTGACCCAAACCAGCGTGTGCAGAATCCAAAGAAAAAACACGTGGTCATTGTTACTGGAAAACTAATGGCTTTCATTCCCTTGTATATTCCAAGCAACCAGTTCCAGAGGTAGAATTGACAGACTTTTGGGAGAAAGTCCTTTTATCTGGGCAGGAAAGATAACAGAAGAGTACATTAAATAAGTTAATCGTACGTTGTAGAATCATAGAGTCATACAGTGTGGAAACAGGCCCTTTGGCCCAACTTGCCCACACCGGCCAACATGAACCAGTTACACTAGTCCCACCTGCCTGCATTTGGTCCATATCCCTCCAAACCTGTCCTATCCATGTACCTGTCTAACTGTTTCTCAAATGTTGGGCGCTGCCACCTCTGGCAGCTTGTTCCATACACCCACCACCTTTTGTGCGAAAAGGTGACCCCTCAGATTCCTATTAAATCTTTTCCCCTTAAACCTATGTCCTCTGCTTCTCAATTCACCTACTCTGGCGCCTCTACCCAATCTATTCCTCTCATGATTTTACAGGGGGATTTGTAGATGGAAGGGGGACTGCTAGTGATGAACCAGGTTTGATGCCGTGTCTGTGATGGGTTAACCAAGTTGGCCCAGTCCATCTCACACAAACCAACCTCTCTTCCAATGACTCCATTTCCACCTCACGCTGCCTCGGCAAGGCCAGCAACATAATCAAGGACGAGTTGCACCTTGGCCGCTCCCTCTTTTCCCCTCTCCCATCGGGCAACATGTGTAGAAGTATGAAAACGCACACCTCCAGATTCAGGGACAGTTTCTTCCCAGCTGTTATCAGGCAATTGAACCATCCTACCGCAACTAGAGAGCTCTCCTGAACTACTATCTACCTCACTGGTGACCCTTGGACTATCTTTGATCTTGCTTTTCTGGCTTTACCTTGCACTAAACGTTATTCCTTTGTCATGTATCTCTGCACACTGTGAATGGCTCGATTGTAATCATGTATTGTCTTTCCACTGCCTGGTTAGCACGCAACAAAAGCTTTTCACTGTACCCCGGTACACGTGACAATAAACTAAAACTGAACCCAAAAAACCTGACCTGACCATTATATACTCCTGACTACATTAACACTTGACAGTTTTGTGTAAATTCGCTGCTCCATTTCCTGCATTACGCATCAGTCACTGCACCTCAGAAGAACTTCACTGGGAGGAAAGTGCTCTTAGATGCCCCGAGATTGTAAAAAAAAGTCACCAGATACCCAGCTCTGCTGTCCTTTGCTGTTAATACGGTGCAATTCATGCCACAGTTATGTGTGGAAACAATTGAAAGGAAATTCACCAAAGATTTCCGTCCAGTTAAAAACATTTCTGACTTTTTTCAGTTCACAGAAATCAACTCAGTTTCCACGTGGCAGGATTTGATTGCAGGTTGAGAGGTATCTTGTCTTTGGTGTAATCTCCTGATAGTCACTTGTTCTTCAGACATTGTTTCAAGGGATTAGTCGCAATGTTCCTCCCTTTTCCGGGCACCTGCTTGGAATTCTGACATTCCTTATCAAGATTCTCCTTTTCCTTTTAGTTCAGAAATATCTTTGCGGCCTCCTCACTGCAGGCTTCACATGTCTGTCTGGCTTCGGAGTGGCATTGATCTGACAGTTTTGCTTGTTGCTGCTGGAATTAGTGTCAATCCGACTGCCTCACATATTGCCCACGTTGCATTAGTCCCAGAAGGAACTTGGGATGCCGGTTTAAACCGAATATTTGATTTGATTTTAGATACAGCGCGGAAACAGGCCCATTGGCCCACCGAGTCCGCGCCGCCCAGCGATCCCCGCACACTAACACTGTCCTACACACACTAGGGACAATTTTTACATTTACCCAGTCAATTAACCTACATACCTGTACGTCTTTGGAGTGTGGGAGGAAACCGAAGATCTCGGCGAAAACCCACGCAGGTCACGGGGAGAACGTACAAACTCCGTACAGACGGCGCCCATAGTCAGGATCGAACCTGAGTCTCCAGCGCTGCATTCGCTGTAAGGCAGCAACTCTACCGCTGCGCCACTGTGCCGCCCTCTGCGCCACCGTGCCGACGCAAAGCTGGAGTAACTCAGCGGGACAGGCAGCATCTCTGGAGAGAAGGAATGGGTGATGTTTCGGGTCAGAAGGTCACCCATTGCTTCTCTTCGGAGATGCTGCCTGTCCCTCTGAGTTACTGCAGCTTTTTGTGTCTATCTTGCATTCATGTAATCGGGAATGAATGCAGCAGGTGAGGCAGATGCCTTGATCACCAATAACACAAGCTACAACGGTGCGCGGTGGAACGCATCTTATCGGGATGCACCACAGCATGGTTTGGGAACAGCTCCATCCAAGACCGCAAGAAACTGCAGAGAATTCTGGACACAGCCCAGACCATCACACAACTCATTGACTTCATTTATACCTCACGCTGCCTTGGCAAGGCCAGCAGCATAATCAAGGACAAATCACACCCTGGCCACTTCTCCCCTCTCCCATCAGGCAAGAGGTATAGAAGTGTGAAAACGCACACCTCCAGATTCAGGGACAGTTTCTTCCCAGCTGTTATCAGGCAACTGAATCATCCTACCACAACCAGAGAGCAAAACTCTGCATTCTCCCTTTCAATTCCCCTCAGGAATTTAGACACCTCTAGAAGATCACCCCTCATCCTCCTACACTCTCAGGAATAGAGTCCCTAGCCTGCCCAACCTCTCCCTATAGCTCAGACCCTCGAATCCTGACAACTTAGGTTAATGACATCCTTCCCATAGCAGAGCTCCTGACACATAATACTAGTGTCGCCAAGTTATTGGCCTGCAGCAACGGTGGGGCTGATGTAGAGCTGCTGCCTCACAGCACCAGAGACCTGGGTTCAATGCTGACCATGGGTGCTGTCTGTACGGAGTTTGTACGTTCTCCCCGTGACCTGCGTGGGTTTTCTCCGAGATCTTCGGTTTCCTCCCACTCTCCAAAGACGTGCAGGTTTGTAGGTAAATTGGCTTGGTATAAATGTAAAATTGTCCCTAATGTGTGTGGGATAGTGTTACGGTGCAGGGATCACTGGTCAGTGATAACTTGGTGGGCAACAGGGCCTGTTTTCTGCGTTGTATCTCGCAGTTAAACTAAACTTAAGTAAACTAAACCAGCGTCATAACCAGCTTCGCTCTCCCCATACACAAACAAATGTAATCTTTCTGATGGGCACCAATGGAAATCTGCCTGACTTTCTGCTTCCATGACGCAAAGGAAAGGAAAACTGATCATGGGCTACACTGAACAGCCAATGAGTTTGTACGTTCTTCCCGTGACTGCGTGGGTTTTCTCATGGTGCTCTGGTTTCCTCAACGACATGCAGCTTTGTATGTTAATTGGCTTCTGGAAATTGTCAAATGTCCCTAGTGTGTAGGATAGTGCTAGTGTGTGCGGGGATCGCTGGCCGGCACGGACTCGGTGAGCCGAAGAAGGGCCTGTTTCCGCGCTGTATCTCTAAAGTCTAAAGAAAAGTCAGGCTAGGGGAGATTAACAAACTCAAGGCAAGGATCCTGATTTGAAACGTCGCCTTTCCATTCCCTCAATAGATGCTGACCGGACTGCTGGATTACTCCAGCACCTTGTGCTTTTGTTCACGCTTCCAGCATCTGCAGTTCCTTGTGTCTCCCATCCAATCTCTCTGGCTTCACTTCAAACTGGCCAGACCAGCTGCTAATTGTGTCAACAAGGAATCTCCAGATACCCTCTTCTAGGTTCGATGAGAACAAGGAATTAGAAATATAGAAATGAAAGTTAGTTTTAACTTCTTTAAAAAGTTTTGTGTATCTTGAGTCCCTTATGTGAGCAAGAGTGTGTTATACAAGATGTTCTGTTCTATCCTCTACATTTATTGATTGAACACCACCGTCGGCAGTGGATTTAAGAATGCAATCCAATAAGATCTACATTTTGCCCGCTGTCCTATATTTCAGCAGTACATTAAACACATTTCGTTTAGTTTAGCTTGGCTTAGATATACAGCGTGGAAGCAGGCCCTTCGGCCCACCGAGTCCGCACCGACCAGTGACCCCTGCACATTAACACTGCCCTACATACACTAGGGACAATTTTTACATTTATACCAAATCAATTAACCTACGAACCTGTACGTCTTTAGAGTGCGGGAAGAAACCGAAGATCTCGGGGAAAACCCACGCAGGTCACGGGGAGAATGTACAACAAACTCAGTACAGACAGACACCCGTAGTCAGGATCGAACCTGGGTCACTGGCGTTGTAAGGCGACAACTCTACCACTACACCACTGTGCCACGCTAGTTATAGATAATAAGGTCTATTATCTCATTTTAAAACATTTTACTAGAAACTTAACCACAGGGTGGCGACTCTGTGTATTTCTTTGCCACAGAAGGCTGTGGAGGCCAAGTCAGTGAATATATTTAAGGCAGAGATAGACAATAGACAATAGGTGCAGGAGGAGGCCACTCGGCCCTTCGAGCCAGCACCGCCATTCAATGTGATCATGGCTGATCATTCTCAATCAGTACCCCGTTCCTGCCTTCTCCCCATACCCCCTGACTCCGCTATCCTTAAGAGCTCTATCCAGCTCTCTCTTGAATGCATTCAGAGAATTGGCCTCCACTGCCTTCTGAGGCAGAGAATTCCACAGATTCACAACTCTCTGACTGAAAAAGTTTTTCCTCATCTCAGTTCGAAATGGCCTACCCCTTATTCTTAAACTGTGGCCCCTTGTTCTGGACTCCCCCAACATTGGGAACATGTTTCCTGCCTCTAACGTGTCCAACCCCTTAATAATCTTATACGTTTCGATAAGATCTCCTGTCATCCTTCTAAATTCCAGTGTATACAACCCTAGTCGCTCCAGTCTTTCAACATATGATAGTCCCGCCATTCCGGGAATTAACCTAGTAAACCTACGCTGCACGCCCTCAATAGCAAGAATATCCTTCCTCAAATTTGGAGACCAAAACTGCAATTAGTACGGGTGTCAGAGGTTATGGGGAGAAGGCAGGAGAATGGGGTTCGGAGGGAGAGATAGATCAGCCCCGATTGAATGGTGGAGTAGACTTGATGGGCCGAATGGCCTAATTCTACTCCTATCACTTATGATTTTATGACCTTTTGATCTTATGACCCGGGTTCTTGAGATACTAGACTCTGGGGCGTGTTTGCTTCTATCAATATGCTTTTTTGCGCTCGGACAGATGACAATCAGAGGACGTCCATTTACCTGTCAGTGGCACTGATTTAATCTGCTTCACCTCTGACCCTGCTGCACTTCAAGTTATTCCGAGCAATACATTAGTAGGCAGGTTTTGTTTTAAGTGCCAAAAGTCAATGCCTTCCATCTTTTACCTGGTTGAAATTCAGAATTAGAGTTGAATCTGTAGACATTAGAGATACAGCATGGAAACAGGCCCTTCGACCCACCGAGTCCGTGCCGGCCAGCCATCTCCTCACACGTCAACACCCGGGACAATTTCCAGAAGCCAATGAAACTACAAACCTCTACGGCCTTGGAGTGTGGGAGGAAACCGGAGCACCCGGAGAAAACCCACGCAGGTCACAGGCAGAACTTACAAACTCCGTACACACAAGCACCCGTAGTCAGGATGGGACCTGGGTCTCTGGCGTTGCAAGGCAGTAACTCTACCGCTGTGCCACCGTGCTGCCCCTAAATTAAAATAGACTGATCTGGGAGTGGGCACTCGAGTGCGTCGATGAGAAAACAAGTCAAAAGTGGAGCAAAGGTTGTGAGTTCAAGTCCAGCACCAGACCCTCCCTGACACTCCAGGGGCGGGCTGAGGTAGTGTTTATGATGTGGCATTACACAGGGTCCTTCCTGTCTGCCCTCTCAGGCTGAGGTAAAAGTAGTGAAGGGGATGTGCTTCAACCTGAAGAAGGGTCTTGACCCGAAACGTCACCCATTCCTTCTCTCCAGAGATGCTGCCTGAGCCGCTGAGTTAGTTACTCCAGCATTTTGTGTCTGCCTAAGGGGGTTGTGCTGTGGGATTCACTCCTCACTTAACATCACCTAAAATGCTTGTCATTCACCACAATGCAGATTGCAGGGGTTGACTTTATGCAAGCTAGTGATCTGATTCCTACTTCATGATGGTAATTACACTTCAGAAATACTCTGAACACCCTGCAAGGAATGTGGAAAACGCTGGATAAATGATATATTTTCTTTTAAAATTGGCCTTACATTAGAATTTAGCTCCAACTTTTCTCTTCTGTTTCCACCATGGTTGTAAATTCCCAGCGTTTTGCAAATTGACTTCTTAACGTCAAGGCAATGGCCAACATCCCTGTGTGAGAAATGCTGACTCACTCACGTTCAGAATATTCCTTCCACCCCCTTCAGCGGGCTGCCTGAACTCTTACCGGCTGCATCCGTCCCAATCCCCCCCTGTCCTGCTCCGGGTGTGTGTGTGTGTGTGTGTGTGTGTGTGTGTGTGTGTGTGTGTGTGTGTGTGTGTGTGTGTGTGTGTGTGTGTGTGTGTGTGTGTGTGTGTGTGTGTGTGTGTGTGTGTGTGTGTGTGTGTGTGTGCCCTGCCATCTCTTGTTTGAAAGTGGCTTTACATCACAAAGAAAAAATAAAACGAATATCACCACAAAACGCTGGAGTAACTCAGCGGGACAGGCAGCACCTCTGGAGAGAAGGAATGGGCGACGTTTCGGGCCAAGACCCTTCTTCAGACTGAGAGTCAGGGGAGAGGGAGACACAGAGATGTGGAAGGGTGAGGTGTAAGGGCAAAGTAAAACGAGTTTGTCTGCTCTCAACATGATACGAGCGGACAAAATCAACACCAACAATTCGAGTGACCGGTTCTTTGTAGCACCTCGATGCAATGAAAGCACCGTGTTGAGGCACAATGTTCACTTAGTTTTGCTTAGAGATACAGCGGGGAAACAGGCCCTTCGGCCCACCGGGTCATTAAGAGCTTGATAGAGCTCTTAAGGATAGCGGAGTCAGGGGGTATGGGGAGAAGGCAGGAACGGGGTACTGATTGAGAATGATCAGCCATGATCACATTGCATGGTGGTGCTGGCTCAAAGGGCCGAATGGCCTACTCCTGCACCTATTGTCTATTGGTCCATGCCAACCAGCGATCCCCGCACACTAACACTATCCTACACACACCAGGGACAATTTTACCAAGCCGATCAACCTACAAACCTGCACGTCTTTGGAGTGTGGGAGGAAACCGGAGCACCCGGAGAAAACCCGGGCAGGTCGCGGGGAGAACGCACAAACTCCGTACAGACAGCGCCCGTGGTCAGGATCGAACCCGGGTCTCTGGCGTTGTGAGGCAGCGACCCCACAGCTGTGCAGCCTTATGGGCGGAAATAAAAAGCAAGCTTCAAATGCGGCCCTTGGACTAATTCCACTGCAACTAATCACTCTTAAGCTGCTTCCACTGACAATATCTAATCCAAATCGCTGCATCCATCTCGGGTTGGATTTCAGTGTTAGTGCGCTAGTCTGGACATGCCTGCACACAGGACCCTGCCAAATCGGAGGCTTGTATCTTTATTACATTGGGAAATATTGCTCTCAGAAGAATCAAGTGTTGTGTTGTTTTGTCCACTCAGCGAGTTTCTGGAAAGCAATACCTCTGTAATCATAAGGGATGGTACAGGAAAGCTGCAAATAGTGCTCTCAGTATTCCTATTTATTGCTGTGACACAACAATGATGGATTGAAATGGATTTCTGGTTTGAGTCTGCAAAAAACATAATAAAGAAAATACATTATATGCGAGAAATTAGAGGGTAAGGCAAGCCTAGAGGGAGCAGTTTCATACAAAGTACTCCTACATCTGTATAATTTACAAATAAAATTGAAGAATGTGTTTGTTGCCCACCAAGTCCTGACATTTTGCGTCTGTAGACTGTAAGGGAGGCGGGTTAACAGGGATGGTTTTAAACAGCACTCTGCAACAACTCCGCGCAGTTATAATGGAATTGCAGTGTTTCAGACTGACCTGCAAGACCTCAGTCTGTTCGATCGTCAGTGACCTTGGGCGCTGTTTGCTGGCAGTTTGGTCACGAGGGCATAACTGATAGGAGCAGAATCAGGCCATTCGGCCCATCAGGTCTACTCCGCCCTTTCAAACATGGTTGATTTATCTTTCCCTCTCAACGTCAGCTATTCCTCTTCCCCAGAGATGCTGCCTGACCCGCTGAGTTACTCCAGCTTTTTGTGTCCATCTTCGGCAGCGACACAGGTTACAGAAGGTCCTGCAGACAGCGGCCCCAATGAAGTGCAGTTTTGGTCTCCAAATTTGAGGAAGGATATTCTTGCTATTGAGGCCGTGCAGCGTAGGTTTACTAGGTTAATTCCCGGAATGGCGGGACTGTCATATGTTGAAAGACTGGAGCGACTAGGCTTGTATACACTGGAATTTAAAAGGATGAGAGGAGATCTTATCGAAACGTATAAGATTATTAAAGGGGTTGGACACGTTAAAGGCAGGAAACATGTTTCCAATGTCGGGGGAGTCCAGAACCAGGGGCCACAGTTTAAGAATAAGGGGTAGGCCATTTAGAACGGAGATGAGGAAAAACCTTTTCAGTCAGAGAGTTGTAAATCTGTGGAATTCTCTGCCTCAGAAGGCAGTGGAAGCCAATTCTCTGAATGCATTCAAGAGAGAGCTAGATAGAGCTCTTAAGGATAGCGGAGTCAGGGGGTATGGGGAGAAGGCAGGAACGGGGTACTGATTGGGAATGATCAGCCATGATCACATTGAATGGCGGTGCTGGCTCGAGGGGCCGAATGGCCTCCTCCTGCACCTATTGTCTATTGTGTATTGCTGTGGCCGGGTCATCACAAGAGGTTTGAACCCACCATTCTGCAGTGGTGGGTCTCATAAGATCATAAGTGATAGGAGCGGAATTAGGCCATTCGGCCCATCAAGTCTACTCCGCCATTCAATCGTGGCTGATCTATCTCGCCCTCCTAACCCCATTCTTCTGCCTTCTCCCCACAGCCCCTGACACCCGTACTAATCAAGAACCGATCTATCTCTGCCTTAAAAAAAACCCCAATATTTGCAGGTTCTCCCTGTGGGGGCCTGGGCCTGTCTTTCCTCTGGGTGCTCCGTTCTCCTCCCACATCCACAAAGACGTGAGGGTTTGTAGGTTAATTGGCCCTCTGCAAATTGCCCCCATTGTAGGGAATGGAAGTGGGGTAACATAGAACCAATGTGAACAGGCGATTGATAGTCGATGTGGACTCAGTTTGCTGAAGGGCATGTTTCCATCGAAGATAGACGCAGAATGCTGGAGTAACAGCGTGTCAGGCAGCATCACTGGAGGGAAGGAATGAGTGTCGTTTCAGGTCGAGACCCTGGTTTACAAAAAAGGACACAAAGTGCTGGAGTAACATGGAGGGTCAGGCATGGATATCTAAGAATGGATTTGTGAAATAACAACATCAATGGTTTTTAATGCCATTGTCAAAGTCTTTAACAAAATATCAACCTAATATTAATTTTACTGCAAAAATATTGATCCGATGTTAATTTTTCACGAAACTATTGATGGTTGATAGATGATAAATGAGTGATTCTGAGATCTTTGTAGAATTATAAGACCAGTTACTCTCTGCAAGGATGAATTAATGCCTTCATCGTCCAGCAGCCTGGACAACTGACTGGCTCGTTTGCTGTCCCCAGAATTAGGATACATTTGTAACTGTCAACATTTCTAATACCTTCCATTGCTGACCAGAATGTCAGATGTTGCAATATTAATATTTAATTAAGGTTTCGCTATGACGGGCAAAGGAATTTTCCATCTTAAATAACCATATAACCATATAACAATGACAGCACGGAAACAGGCCCGTTCGGCCCTACCAGTCCACGCCGACCACTTTCTCTGACCTAGTCTCATCTACCTGCTCTCAGACCATAACCCTCCAATCCCCTCCCATCCATATACCTATCCAATTTACTCTTAAATAATAAAATCGAGCCTGCTTCCACCACTTCCACCGGAAGCCCATTCCATACAGCCACCACCCTCTGAGTAAAGAAGTTACCCCTCATGTTACCCCTAAACTTTTGTCCCTTAATTCTGAAGTTATGTCCCCTTGTTGGAATCTTCCCCACTCTCAAAGGGAAAAGCCTACCCACGTCAACTCTGTCCGTCCCTCTTAAATTTTTAAAAACCTCTATCAAGTCCCCCTCAACCTTCTACGCTCCAAAGAATAAAGACCCAACCTGTTCAACCTCTCTCTGTAGCTTAAGTGCTGAAACCCAGGCAACATTCTAGTAAATCTCCTCTGTACCCTCTCCGTTTTGTCGACATCCTTCCTATAATTTGGCGACCAGAACTGCACACCATACTCCAGATTTGGCCTCACCAATGCCCTGTACAATTTTAACATTACATCCCAACTTCTATATTCGATGCTCTGATTTATAAAGGCAAGCATACCAAACGCCTTCTTCACCACCCTATCCACATGAGATTCCACCTTCAGGGAACAATGCACAGTTATTCCCAGATCCCTCTGTTCCACTGCATTTCTCAATTCCCTACCATTTACCCTGTACGTCCTATTTTGATTTGTCCTACCAATATGCAGCACCTCACACTTATCAGCATTAAACTCCACCTGCCATCTTTCAGCCCACCCTTCCAAAAGGCCCAAGTCTCTCTGTAGACTTTGAAAATCTACTTCATTATTAACTACACCACCTATCTTAGTATCATCTGCATACTTACTAATCCAATTTGCCACACCATCATCCAGATCATTAATGTAAACGATAAACAACAGTGGACCCAACACAGATCCTTGGGGTACTCCACTAGACACTGGCCTCCACTGGCTGTTCATTGTGTTCAAAACTCTGCCTCACAGCTCCAGAGACCTGGGTTCGATCCTGACTACGGGTGCTGTCCGTATGGAGTTTGTGCGTTCTTCCCATGACCACGTGGGTTTTCTCCGGGTGCTCCGGTTTCCTCCCACACGCAAAAGATGTGCGGGTTTGTTGGTTAATTGGCTTTGGTAATCCTTCAATTAGTTAGTCTGATACAAGCCTGAATGGTATGTCGGTCAACATAGACCACTGAACACGGAATTGCAATGTCACATTCTGTTAATAGAGTCATAGAGAAATATATAGAGACTCTGTTAATAGAGTCATAGAGAAATATATCATGAAAACAGGCCCTTCAGCCCATCGAGTCTGCACCAACCATCAACCACCCGTTTACTCTAATTCTGCATCAATCCGTATTTTTATAATCTTCTCACGTTATTTAGTTTATTATTATTATTATTATTATTATTATTTATTATTATTATTATTCGGGCGGCACAGTGGCACAGCGGTAGAGTTGCTGCTTTACAACGCCTGAGACCCAGGTTCAATCCTGATCGCAGGTGCTGTCTGTACGGAGTTTGTACGTTCTCCCCGTGACCGCGTGGGTTTTCTCCGGGTGCTCCGGTTTTCTCCCACGCTCCAAAGGCGTGCAGGAGAATTGGCTTTAGTAAAATTGTAATTGTCCCCAGTGTGTAGAGTAGTGCTAGCGTGTGGGAATGACTGATGGGCATGGTGTACGGGGTGATCACTGGTCGACGTGGACTCAGTAGGCCGAAGAGCCTGTTTCTGAGCTGTATCTCCAAAGTCTAAAGTCTAAAGTGATGCAAACCTTTCAGAACATTAACTAGAAAGTCTCACCACAAACATTTCTCTCTCTTCCCTTAACATGCTGCGATGAAGTAAATTGCACTAAAAACTGGCTTAGATTACCCAATTCACCACAACTCAGGAGTACTGAACATGATGTGTTTATTGACTGGACCACTGGGAAACATAGGCATTACAAAACCAATTAAACTAGTGATTCCCGGAAACTTTTGCTGGAAGATATTCTTTGAGGCGGGACACATTGCCAACTTATAGTGAAGATGGTCACAAAAAGCTGGAGTAACTCAGCAGGACAGTCAGCATCTCTGGAGAGAAGGAATGGGTGACGTTTCGGGTTGAGCAAATGTTTTTCTCCAAGTCCCTGCTTTTTATTTGGAAACCATCTTAAATCTGTCCTTTCCCGTCACTGACGTTAAAGTCTTTCGAAATAATTTCTCTTTTTAGTTTAGTTTAGAGATGCAGCACGGAGAAAGGCCCTTCGGCCCATCGAGTCCGCACCGACCAGCGATCCCCACACATTAACATTAGCTTACATTTTACTCTATACACTTGTGGAAATATCCTCTCCACATTCAGTATATCCACTGGGGACAGTGTGACATGTATACCAAGCCAATTAACCTCCAAACCTGTATGTCTTTGGAGTGTGGGAGGAAACCGGAGCACCCGGAGAAAACCCATGTGGTCACTGGGAGAACGTACAAACTCCGTACGGACAGCACCAGTAGTTGGGGTCAAACCCGGTTCTCTGGCCCTGTGAGGCAGCAACTCTATTGCTTTGCCACTGTGCCGCCCTGTATTTAGTCTGCACCAGGATTTCAAACACCTCCGATCATATCCCTCAGCTTTCTCCTTTCTGAGAAAGCTCTGAACTAAGTGACTGTAATCCCTCCTTCTTGGAACTATTCCGGTAAACCTACAGACTTCTTGTCAAATGTCTTCAAATCCTTCCTGAAGTGTGGAGCCCAAAACTATTAAAAAACACTCCTGTTTGAGGGATTTTTTTAGATTTACCATAACCGCCTGGATTTTGCACTCTGTTTGTAAAGATCAGGATCCAACGTTCTATGTTAATTGATTTGTTCACCTTTCTTTTGACCTTCAAAGGATCTGGGCCTGTACTCGCTGGAGTTTAGATAGAAGGATGAGGCGGGGCCCTCCTTGAAAGGCCCGAATATTGAAAGGCCTGGATAGAGTGGATGTGGAGAGGATGTTTCCACTAGTGGGAGAGTCTAGGACGAGAGGCATAGCCTCAGAATAAAAGGATGAATCTTTAGAAAGGAGACGAGACAAATTTATTTTGTCAGAGGGTTGAAAAGGCAGGAGAATGGGGTTGAGAGGGAAAGATAGACCAGCCATGATTGAATGGCGGAGTAGACATGATGGGCTGGGTGGCCTAATTCTGCTCCTGGAGCTTATGAACTTTTGAACTTATGCGCCTGCCCTCGAAACCTCATCAGCCCCACACCCCTTTAAACCGGCTCCACATGGCATGCAAAGAATCTCCTCACTCTTCCTGGTATGATGAACATGCAGGTACTGTCATGATACTTTGGACAGGTCCATGGATAGAAGGTTATGGGCAAAGTGTGGACAGGTAGGGCTAGTGTAGACGGGGCATGCTGGCCAGCACGGGCAAGTTCATAAGTTCATAAGCTACAGGAGCAGAATTAGGCCATTTGGCCCATCAAGTCTACTCCGCCATTCAATCATGGCTGATCTATCTTATCGCCGGGTGCTCCGATCTCCTCCCACATCCCAAAGATGTGCGGTTACTTGGCTTCTGCAAATTGTAAATTGTCTCTAATGCGTAGGATTGTGTGAGTGCACGTGGTGATCGCTGGTCAGTACAGACTCTTTGGGCCGAAGGGCCTGTTTCCACGCGGTATCTCTAAAGTCTAAAGTCTTATATTTCTATTATTTGAAATGTTCTCTGACCATCAGCCATTATAGTGCCAGTAATGCTTGTTTGCATGTGGGTGGTTTAATGTTATGATTTCTCTTTTCTTGTCAAAACTTCAGCCAACTTACTGTTCCACAGGGTGTCTATGATTTTATTATGATCGCATTCTGAAACTATTGTCGAAAAAATACTTGAATTATTCATTTTAATTTATTCTTAAACCATTTTATATATTTAATAAATGATATCAAAGTAACTTCTGTACATTTATTTTCCCTTCCAGTTGATTTTTTTTTCCTGTTCTGAGCGTTTTGTTTTTCCCTGTACATAATGGCACAGTGGCGCAGCGGGTGGAGCTGCTGTCTCACACCACCGGAGACCCGGGCTCGATCCTGACCTCGGTTGCTGTCTGTGTGGAGTTTGCATGCTCCCCCTGTGTCTGCGTGGATATTCTCCGGCTTCTTCCCACATCCCACATCAACACGTGCTGGTTTGTCGGTTAATTGGCCTCCGTAAATTGCCCTTTGGTGTGTAGGGAGTGGATGCGAAAGTGGGATTACATTGGACTATTGTGAATGGGTGGTTAGTGGTCAGCGTGTACTCGATGGGCCAAAGGGCCTGTTTCCACGCACTATCTACAAATTAAACTTAACCTTTATTTTAAGAAAAGACACAAAGTGTTGGAGTACCTACATGGGTTTGGCAGCATCTTTAGTTTAGAGATACAGTGCGGAAACAGGCCCTTCGGCCCACCGAGTCCGCACCGACCAGCGATCCCCGCACATTAATACAAGCCTACACACACTAGGGACAATTTACACTTATACCAAGTATACTAACCCAAGGCAATTAACCTACAAATCTGCACGTCTTTGGAGTGTGGGAGGAAACCGAAGATCTCGGAGAAAACCCACGCAGGTCATGGGTAGAATGAGCCAACTCCGTACAAGATAGCACCCGTAGTCGGGATCGAACCCGGGTGTCCGGCACTGCAAGTGCTGTAAGGCAGCAACTCTACCGCTGCGCCACCGTGCCGCCCCGTCTCTGGAAAACATGGAGAGGTGACACTTCAGGTCCAGACCCATCCTCCGTAAAAGGTTCATTAAAATCTTGCAGGCCATTCACAAGTTCATAAGACATCGGAGCAGAATTAGGCCATTCGGCTCATTGAGTCCACTCCACCATTCAATCATGGCTGATCTACCTTTCTCTCTCAACCCCATTCTCCTGTCTTCTCCCCATAACCGCTGACACCTTTACTAATCAAGAACCTGTCAATCTCCGCTTCATAACTTGATAAGCTTTTCTACGCTCGACATTTGATGAAAGAATGAATTGACTGGGCTTATATTCACTGGAATTTAGAAAGATGATAGGGGATCTTATAGAAACATAAAATTATTAAGGAATTGGACAGGCTAGATGCAGGAAAAATGTTCCCGATGTTGGGGGAGTCCAGAATCAGGGGTCACAGTTTAAGAATAAGGGGTAAGCCATTTAGTCTGAGATGAGGAAAAACCTTTTCACCCAGAGAGTTGTGAATCTGTGGAATTCTCTGCCACAGAAGGCAGTGGAGGCCAATTCACTGGATGTTTTCAAGAGAGAGTTAGATTTAACTCTTTGGGCTAACGGAATCAAGGGGGAACTTCTTTACTCAGAGGGTTGTGGCTGTATGGAATGGGCTTCCGGTGGAGGAAGTGGTGGAGGCTGGCTCGATTTTATTATTTAAGAGTAAATTGGATAGGTATATGGATAGGAGGGGATTGGAGGGTTATGGTCTGAGTGCAGGTAGATGAGACTAGGTCAGGGAGAATGGTCGGCGTGGACTGGTAGGGCCGGACAGGCCTGTTTCCATGCTGTAGTTGTTATATGTTATATGTTATATGATATGGGAAAAAGCAGGAACGGGCTACTGATTTTGGATGATCAGCCATGATCATATAGATCATGTAGCTGGCTCGACGGGCCAAATGGCCTACTCATACACCTATTTTCAATGTTTCTATGTTTCTATAAGTACCCAATGACGTGGGCTCCATAGCCATCTGTGGCAATGAATTCCACACTGTTTGAAGTTTACAATTACTCCACTCACCATTTTAATTATAGAGAGTCATAGAGTCAAACAGGGTGGAAACAGGCCCTTCGGCATAACTTACCTGCGCCAAACAACATGGCCGATCTACACTAGTCCCACCTGCTTGCATTTGGCCCATATCCCTCTAAACCTGTCCTATCTATTTACATGTCTAAATGTTTCTTAAGCGTTGCGATAGTACATGCCTCCGCTACCTCCTCCGGCAGCTCGTTCCATTCACCCACCACCCTCTGTCCTCTGGATCTCGTAGGCACAAAATGCAGGAGAAACTCAGCGGAACAGTCAGCATCCTTGGAGAGAAGGAATGGGTGACGTTTCGGGTCGAGACCATTCTTCAGACTGGTCCTCTGGTTCTCGATTTCCCCTCCTCTGGGCAAAAGACTGTGCATCTACCCGATCTATTCCCCCTGCCTTCTTCCTCCCCACCGTCCTGCCCCTCTCTCCCTCCCTCCCTCCCTCTTAGACCTCTCCCTCATGCTGCCTTCTTCCCAATGTTCTCTACGGTAGCATCAGCTGGGATGAAATATTTTTGGGATGAGACGGTTTGGTGTTAACATGCACGGCATAAGCAGCTGATGAAACGTTTTTTCCTAGTTCCGACAGAGTTGCTTCCATTTAAAGCACTTTAACTAATTGTACTAATTCATCCTTTTCCTGCTGTCTGCATCATCATCCAGTGCTTTCTGCAGCATTACACATGGTTAACCTCAGTTGCTCATGTAAAGCTATTACTGCGGTCCATTCTGGGATCAGATTTCCACGTTTGTCTCACGAGTAATTCATCATCACCTTTTCTAGTCGGACCTACCTTACAAGATTAACTTCTGACCACCGTGACTCCAACTGTCAGGATGTGTTAGCATTTCTACGAATGTATTCTCTGGACCTTATGTCGGCCTGAAATGGAAACAGGAAAAATACTAAGGATCAGAGGGTATATAACCAGGCTTGTTGCAAGGACAGTGTTGGACTGATACACTGGGCAGCATTTCTGCACCAAGACAGGATGGGTTAGAAAGACCAGGGGTAGAATTCCAACACAGGGTCACAGCAGACCATTCGGCCCACTGAGGCCATGCTGTTCATCTACACTAGAGTTACAGTCATAGAGTCATACAGTGTGGAAAAAGGACCTTCGGCCCAACTTGGCCACGCCGACCAACATGTCCCATCTACACTAGACCTACTTGCATGCGTTTGGCCCATATCCCTCCCTGGGAGACACTGCATGGAAACAGATTCTACAACTCATTCAGTCCACGGCAACCATCGATTGTCCGTCCGCACTACTTCTATGTTATCCCACTTTCTTAGCCACTCCCTTACACGTTAGGGGCAATTTTACAGGGGCCAATTAACCCTATGCATCCATGTCTTTGGGATGTGGGAGGAAACCGGAACACCAGGAGGAAACCCACGAGGTCACGAGGAAAGCGTGCAAACACGCACAGCACCCGAGGTCAGGATCAAACACGGGCCTCTGGCGCAGTGGAGCAGCAGCTCTACCCGCTGCACCACTGTGCCACATTTTCCGGTCCTGTGAACCATACAACTAAATAATAACTTGGACAATATACAACTGCTTTGCCTGTGATCCAGAAACCTCTGAGAAAGAATGATACAAATGCCCTTGCAGTGAACTCTGGACCTGCAGACACTGAGTTCCATTTGCAGTCTGTGTGAGTAACTTGCAGGGGAGTGGTTGGGCTGCACAAGATGGGAGGAATCTGCTTGCCGGTGTGAAAATTAGAGTTCGATCATCTTAGCCGGCTCTGCAGCATAAACTTGCAATGCACTGTGACGGAGAGATTCTTGCCTGAGTGAGGCGACTGTCAACTATTACCGAATAGTGAAAGGCCTGGATAGAGTGGATGTGGAGTGGACGTTTCCACCAGTGGGAGAGTCTAGGACCAGAGGGCACAGCCTCAGAATAAAAGGACGTACCTTTAGAAAGGAGGATAGGTGGAATTTCTTTGGTATCACAAAATGCTGGAGTAACTCAGCAGGTCAGGCAGCATCTAGGAGAGAGGGAATGGGTGACGTTTCAGGTCGAGACCCGGTCTGAAGAAGGGTCTCGACCCGAAACGTCACCCATTCCCTCTCTCCTAGATGCTGCCTGACCTGCTGAGTAACTCCAGCATTTTGTGATACCTTCGATTTGTACCAGCATCTGCAGTTATTTTCCTACACAACTGGTGAAATTTCTTTAGTCACGGGGTGGTGAATCTGTGGAATTCATTGACACATGGTGAATCTGTGGAATTCATGCACTGATATTTTTGCCAGCTGCTAGACGTACAAGTGTAGGGTGAGCTTTCTGTGGATGTCATGCTCATCGGCAGCTCTAAGGAGTGCTTGCTGTTCCCTCTCCAGTCGAGGGTTTTTAGTTTTAGCTTCAGTTTTAGTGCGGTGGCGCGGCAGTAGAGTTGCTGCCTTACAGCGCTTGCAGCTCCAGAGAATCGGGTTCGATCCTGACTACGGGCGCTGTCTGTACGGGGCCTGTACCTTCTCCCCGTGACCTGCGTGGGTTTTCTCCGAGATCTTCGGTTTCCTCCCACACTCCAAAGACATACAGGTTTGTCGGGCAATTGGCTTGGTACAAATGTAAACTGTCCCTGGTGCGAGCAGGATATTGTTAATGTGCGGGGATCGCTGGGTGGCGCGGACCCGGTGGGCTGAAGGGCCTGTTTCTGCGCTGTATCACTAAACTAAACGCTGACCTATCCTGCAGAGTTACTCCAGCACTTTGTGTCCTTGTTTGCAAGCAAACCATCCTTGATTTCACAGAGAGAGACACAAAAAGTTGGAGTAACTCGGCGGTCAGGCAGCATCTCTGGAGAGAAGGAGTGGGTGATGTTTCAGGTCGAGACCCTTCTTCAGACAAGCCAGGGGAAAGGAAAATGAGTGATATAAACGATGATGTAGAGAGATAAAGAACAATGAATGAAAGATATGCAAAAAAGTAACGATGATAAAGGAAACAGCCCATTGTTAGCTGTGTGTTGGGTGAAAACGAGAAGCTGGGGTGACTTGGGTGGGGGAGGGATGGAGCGAGAGGGAATGCCAGGGTTACTTGAAGTGAAAGAAATCAATATTCATACCACTGGGGTGTAAGCTGCCCAAGCGAAATATGAGATGCTGTTCCTCCAATTTGCATTTAGCTTCACTCTGACAATGGAGGAGACCTAGGACAGAAAGGTCAGTGTGGGAATGGGAAGGGAAATTCACGGAATTGCCTAAGCATAAGGAGGAAAGAAGACAACTCCAAACTCCAGGAGACCACCTAAGAAGTTGTGTTGTGCAGGACTTAAAAGAGGGCAGCAAAGTCCACGACAAACACAGGGCCTGTCAGTGTGACACTGCGTTTTAGTGTTAGTTTTAGAGTTGTAGCGCGGAAACAGGCCCCTCGGCCCACCGAGTCCGCACCGACCAGCGATCCCCGCACATTAACATGACCCTACACTCACTAGGGACGATTTTTACATTTATACCAAGCCAATTAACCTACAAACCTGTATGTCGTTGGAGTGTGGGAGAAAATCAAAGTTCTCGGAGAAAACCCACGCAGGTCATGGTGAGAACGTACAAATTCTGTACAGACGGCGCCCGTAGCCAGGATGGAATCCGGGGCTCTGGAGCTGCAAGTGCTGTAAGGCAGCAACTCACCGTGTGGTGCAACAAATAACTGTGATTCTGATGCTGGCTTTCTTGGATTTCGTACGCACTACAAATATAATCTTTGTCCAATTCGTACACATTCTATTTCACAATTTACTGAGTATCCAGACAGTATCCAGGATCCAGACACCGTGTGGAAGGGATTTGATCAAATTACTGCTGTACGGTCATCCAATTAAACATAATCTTCTTATCTTTGGCCACAATTAACTTCACTAGAATTATTCTGGCTCCTTCTGACATGCGGCACGGTAGCGCAGCGGTAGAGTTGCTGCTTTACAGCGAATGCAGCGCCGGAGACTCAGGTTCGATCCTGACTACGGGTGCTGCACTGTAAGGAGTTTGTACGTTCTCCCCGTGACCTGCGTGGGTTTTCTCCGAGATCTTCGGTTTCCTCCCACACTCCAAAGACGTACAGGTATGTAGGTTAATTGGCTGGGTAAAGGTAAAAATTGTCCCTAGTGGGTGTAGGATAGTGTTAATGTGCGGGGATCGCTGGGCGGCACGGACTTGGTGGGCCGAAAAGGCCTGTTTCCGGCTGTATATATATGATATGATATGATATGATGCCAAGGTGACTAAATTAATTGACTGGCAAGCTTGTAACTATTTTTCCAATCTGTATGTTTTGTCTGCTGGTCTTGTATCTGGTCTTATTCATTTAATCCTGTATCTGGACACTGTGGATGGCTCCATTGTAATCATGTACAGTCTTTCTGCTGACTGTTTAGTCAAGTCAAGTCAAGTCAATTTTATTTGTATAGCACATTTAAAAACAACCCACGTTGACCAAAGTGCTGTATAATCAGTTCAGGTACTAAGAAAATGAACATACAATGGCACACAAACATAACAGCACATACATAAACAGTTCACAGCGCCCCCCTCAGAGGGCCTCAAACGCTAGGGAGTAGAAATAGGTTTTGAGCCTGGACTCAATGGAGTCAATGGAGGGGGCAGTTCTGATGGGGAGAGGGATGCTGTTCCACAGTCTCGGAGCTGCAACTGCAAAAGCGCGGTCAGGCACGCAACAAAAACTTTACACTGTGCCTCGGTACACATGTCACCTAAACTAAACCGGTCAGTTCTTTGGTCTGAAGAAGGGTCTCGACCTGAAACGTCACCCATTCCTTTTTCTCCGGAGATGCTGCCTGACCCGCTTGAGTTACTCCAGCTAGCTGTGTCTATCTTCGGTTTAAACCAGCATCTGCAGTTCCTTCCTGTACTTTCTTTAGATGCTCTATCAAGCAGCATTTTATGGTTCGCCAGTCATTTGCAAAATTTAGCTGCTGTTTCTTAAAAAGGAAGTGGGCAAGAGGGAATGAGGTGACGGGGTGTCAAGGCCGCAAGGCCAGTACTCCATCAACAGCCGGTACACAGTCCACTCATTGTGGAATGGTCAGAGGATATGAAAGTGTGTGGCGCCAAGGCAGACTTTGCTTCAGATGTAACACATAACGCTCAAAAATCTGCAGTGAGAATTAATCATACCGCGTTCACAGCGAGTAAACATCAAACATGTCTTTTAATTTTAATGTAACGGCCATCAGAGACACTTCAGAATGAGCGGCAAGGTTTGCTGGTTCGCTACTGTGTTGCTTATTGCCCACACAAGAATTACAGACTGCCAGATACATTAGAAGTGAATCAATATGGTTGCAGTGTGCCTCTTTAGAGGATGCTTCTGAAATGTATGCCTCTTCTGCTTTGTGGAGGTTTCTGGCCGGTCGTACATCAGTCTTCTGCTTTTGCACTCCCCAGTCCAGGCATCCGTGCTGATGAATGGCTCCCCATCATCACTTGGCTGCAGTAACAAAGGCCCACTACAAATACCACGTTAAACCCAGGAGATTCTGCCTCAATGTTCCTTTTCTCCAAGTTTCCTCTGTGCCCCCCCCCATGCTCTGGGAACAACAGACAATAGACAATAGGTGCAGGAGGAGGCCATTCGGCCCTTCGAGCCAGCACCGCCATTCAATGTGATCATGGCTGATCATTCTCAATCAGTACCCCGTTCCTGCCTTCTCCCCATACCCCCTGACTCCGCTATCCTTAAGAGCTCTATCTAGCTCTCTCTTGAATGCATTCAGAGAATTAGCCTCCACTGCCTTCAGAGGCAGTGAATTCCACCAATTTACAACTCTCTGACTGAAAAGGTTTTTCCTCATCTCCGTTCTAGAAAGCACAGAAACAAATTTGATGAAGTACTGTAGTGTTAGGATAGGACACATTTGGAGGGATATGGGCCAAATGTTGGCAGGTGGGACGAGTGTAGACGGGACATGTGTGGGAAAGCTATGACTCTATGAAGCACCTTAAGCCTGTAGCTCAACAAAAAAACACCCGCGCTGAAGGATAGATGGCAAATGGGAGAATTGCAGTCAAGCCAGCAACTGGTCATAGAGTCACAGAGAGCGGAAACAGACCCTGCGGCCCAACTCATCCATGCCGACCAAGACCACATCTAAACTAGTGTAGCAAAGATAGACACAAAATGCTGGAGTAACTCAGCGGGACAGACAGCATCTCTGGACAAAAGGAATAGGTGATGTTTCGGGTTGAGATCCTTCTTCAGACTGAGACTCTTCACCTCACTGTCTAAAGAAGGGTCTCGACCCGAAACATCACCACCACCTATTCCTTCTCTCCCGAGGTGCTGCCTGACCCGCTGAGTTACTCCAGCATTTTGTGTCTACCTTCGATTTAAACCGACATCTGCAGTTTCTTTTTCCTACCTCCTTTGGCAACTCATTCCATAATACCCAACACCCTCTGAGTGAAAAGGTTGTCAGGTTTGTATTAAATCTTGCCCCTCTCATTTTAAACCAGGGTCCTCTTATTTTTGATTCTCCGACTCTGGGTAAAAGACTCGGTGCATTCACCCGATCCATTCCCCTCATGATGTTATGCATACTGCATGATCATTAATTACACAGATTCCACTGCACTGTCAAACTCATCTCGGGTCCACTCGACTGTGAGCCTGAAACACAAGAAAGCCTATCAAGAACAGAGAGTCCTTGCCTACTCTGAAGTTCATCAATCAAGTCTATCTTTGGCGTATCCTTGCCTCCATTCGCCGTGAAGTATCTGCCACAATCTTGGTGCTACCTTTGCTTGGCAAGTGGGTTCAAGTGGCTACTGGGCAGTTCAAGAACAGAAGACCTCCCGAGCACAGAAAATCCTTGCTGAAGGATCGACGTGAGGTGGAGGAGTACTTTATGATCTCAGCTTCCTCAGTTAAGAAAAATAATTGAGACCATCCTCAAGAAAGACCTGGCACTGTGGTACTGAGATAGTGCTCTTTAGTTTTGGAGATACAGGCCCTTCAGCACACCGAATCCTCGCGGACCAGACGTCACCCGGACACTAGTTCTATCCTACACACTTGGGATCATTTACAGAGGGCCAATTAACCGCACATACCATCATATCTTTGGGATGTGGGAGGAAACCGGAGCACCTGGAGGAAACCCACGTGGTCACAGGGAGAACGTACAAACTCCGTGCAGACAGCAACCGTAGTCAGGATCGAACCCGGGTCTCCGGCGCTGTCAGGCAGCAACTCTGCCGCTGGGTCACTGTGCCGCCTTTGTAGGCTCTTGCTGGCACCTGCCACAGAAAAAGCCATTGCCTGGAGCTTCCCACCAACTTCCTCCTGGAGTCAGAATGCAGATTCTGCCCGTCATGACCTTCAATGGGCGCGAGCTTTCACTGCATGATAAATCCAAGAAAATGGTAGAGCTACACCCACCATTCCACACGGCCTTTTACAGCCTCACAAAAGGCTCTGACCCCTGTAAACTAAGATGGTTATTAAATTTAGTTGTCTTCAGAAACTCATCACCATTTTACAAGTGCTACATGGTGACGTGCAAGTCGTGACGTTAACTCATCTATCACTGAACAAACCGCACCTCGAAGTGGAGCCCAGCAAAGTGCAGTCAGTCATTGGTCTATCTCTTCAGTTTTCTTCATGCAAGGCTGCATCTTGTCTTTTGCACGGTGGTACGTTGGCGCGGTGGCATGGTGGTGCAATGGCATGGTGGCACGGTGGCACGGAGGCGCGGTGGCACGGTGGTGCAGTGGCGTGGTGGCACGATGGTGCAGTGGCGTGGTGGCACGGTGGCACGGTGGTGCAGTGGCGTGGTGGCACGGTGGTGCAGTGGCGTGGTGGCACGGTGGCACGGTGGCATGGTGGTGCAGTGGCGTGGTGGCACGGTGGCACAGAGGTGCGGTGGCACGGTGGTGCAGTGGCACGGTGGTGCAGTGGCGTGGTGGCACGGTGGTGCAGTGGCGTGGTGGCACGGTGGTGCAGTGGCACAGTGGCACGGTGGTGCAGTGGTGTGGTGGCACGGTGGTGCAGTGGCGTGGTGGCACGGTGGCACGGTGGTGCAGTTGCATTAACTCTGTTCTTAACGCCTGTATCCTGAGGTGTTTATGAATCAGATCAAAGGTGTCATCGATTATATCTAAAAAAATAACACATTTCTCTATCCACCTGCCTGTTCTCATAGATTGAACTTGTTTACTGCCATGGGTTTCGTGTCAAAGCACAAGATATAAAAAGGCCTTTAAACAAGCGAGGAACATTCATGGCACGGTGGCGCAGCGGTAGAGTTGCTGCCTCACAGCGCCAGAGACCCGGGTTCGATCCTGACTACGGGCGGTGTCTGCACGGAGTTTGTACGTTCTCCCCGTGACCTGCGTGGGTTTTCTCCGAGATCTTCGGATTCTTCCCACACTCCAAAGACGCACAGCTTTATAGGTTAATTGGTTTGGTATAATTGTATCATTATAAAATGGTCCCAGGTGTGTGTGGGGTAGTGTTAGTGTGCGGTGATCGCTGGTCAGTGCGGGCTCGGTGGGCCAAAGGGCCTGTTTCCGTACTACATCTCTAAACTAAACTAAACTAAACTAAGCATGGTTTCCTCAGTGAGGAATTGGTCGCAAAAAAAATACTGCAAAAAAAAAAAAATCGTTTTTCTTTTATCAATTCCAGTATTTCACCACCAAATCGAAAGGCACTGAGTGGCACTGACTTTTATTTAGTATTGATTGCTTTTGTTTTCAAATGTATGATCGAGATAGTCAGGAGCAAAGGGACTTAATACTTTCATGTTGCTTTTCCACAGGTACGTGAGAAAAGGCCTGGCAAAATAGTGAATGCAGAAAGATGATTTCTGTTTGCAAACTATTTTAATGGTTGTTTGATGGTTGGTTGATGGTTGTTTATTGGAGAATAACAGTGGTCGGCACGGTGGCGCAGCGGTAGAGTTGCTGCCTCACAGCGCCGGAGACCCGGGTTCAATCGTGACTACAGTTGCTGTCTACACGGAGTTTGTATATTCTTCCCGTGACCGCGTATGTTTCCTCTGGGTGCTCCGGTTTCCTTGTTTGAGGGTTTGTAGGCTAATTGGCCTCTGTAAACAGCCCATAATGTGTAGGATATAGAACTAGTGTACGGATGATCGATGGTGGGCATGGACGGAGGGCTGAAGCCCCTGTTTCCATGCCATTGTTTAGTGCCATGGGTTTTGTGTCAAAGCACAAGAAAGGCCTTTAAACAAGCGAGGACATTGTGGCACGGTGTGGCACGGCGGTAGAGCCACTGCCTGACAGGCGCCAGAGACCCGGGTTCGATTCTGCGCCACTGTTATTCTCCAATAAACGATCGCACAATAAAACAGTCACACAATCGCACAACCCATAACATCCATGCCATTCCATTCTAAACTAAATAGATAATAAGGCCCATTAACAAATTGTCAGAGCCTGAATTATGTACCGAACTAAAGACAAAGAAAATAACAATGTAACATTGCAAAAAATGGTGTTGAGTAGGATTTCCTTTGTACTGCACCAATGAAGCATGCAATTAGCAAATTATGTTGGGTAAGACTGTGAAAATACACAAGAAATCTGCACATAATTACATTCTAGCTCCACTAAACACATCACAGTTCCTTGCACCACTTTCCCCCCAGGCCAAAGAATTTATGAATTACCCTCAACCTATTGTCTTAAAACATATAAAATTATGCCGACAGTTTTAATCATGCCAAGAAACAAAGTAATTTTTCTGCTGTTTTATGTTCAAGTTCATCTACTGAAACCAACTGTGTATTTACTGTTTCTTTGAAAGTAGTTCCATATCAGATTAAGAATTAAGATCAGTCTGAAGAAGGGTCTCGACCCGAAACGTCACTCATTCCTTATCTCCCGAGATGCTGCCCAACCTGCTGAGTTACACCAGCACTTTGTGAATAAATACCTTCGATTTGTACCAGCATCTGCAGTTATTTTCTTATAAGAATTTACAAGCTTCCAGGAAAGCAAATCTCAAAAGATGTTGTGCCAAATATGCCAGGGGTTAGGTGAGGCCCAGGGGCCAAACATAGGAAATTGGGGCTAGCCTAGAAGGACCGAATGGCCCAATTCTGCTTCTACAACTTGTGAATTTATGAACATTACACAAATAAACAAAACTCTCCTTAAACGTGAAGACCACCTATTTCAACCCCGCCACTACTACCATCAATCTCTTAATTTTAGAAACAAAGAACTACAGATGCTGGTTTTAATGCACAAAAGGACACAAAGTGCTGGAGTAACTCAGCGGGTCCAGCAGCATCTCTGGAGAAAATACACCACAATTCCGACATTATCATTAAACTTGCCGACAAGGGACGTCACCTATCCATGTTCTCCAGAGTTGCTGCTTGACCCGCTGAGTTATTCCAGCATCTTGTGTCTACATCTTCAGCATCTCTGGAGAACTTGGAAAGGTGAGGTTTCGGATGAAGACCTGTGAAGAAGGGATGAGACCCCAAATGTCACCTGTCATCTTTCCATGTTCTTCAGAGATGCTGTTTGACCTGTTGAGTTACTCCAGCACTTTGTGTCTATCTTTAGCATTCCTGGGGAACATGGATAGGTGGCATTTGTAAGGTCAACACCCTACAAACGTCTCGACCCGAAATGTCACGTATCCATGTTCGCCAGAGATGCCTCCTGACCTCCTGAAGGGATGAGACCCAAAGTGTCATCTGTCATCTATCCATGTTCTTCCGAGATGCTTCTTGACCTGCTGAGTTACTCCAGCACTTTGTGTCCTTTTATTTCATATTTTTGTCTGCACTACACAATTGTTGACGGGAAAATAAAATCACAGCTAGCACACTTCACAGTGGGTACACACAGTCTCTAATTACAATGTCACAAAGCGCAATGTGATAATGGAACACAGTAATAAAACTGAATGAGCAGCATCTCCCCATTACTGAAAAACATTTGTTTGCATTTAAAGCCAAGTCAACTCATAGCAGAAAATTTGCCTCTGGTGGGAATTTTTAATCAATGTAAACATTCCTCGAGTGAAGGAGTTATGTTTTGTAAAATAAAAAGAGTTCAGCATCTTATTTAGTTGCTCCTCTGAATCACATTCCATTGCATCTCCCTTAACTGAAACACTGAGGTATTGTTTGTTTAGTTTCAATGCACTAGAGAGGAAATTGTCATGTCAAATGACTGCTGCACTTCACATTACACCGACGCCCATCAAAAATAGTTCAGAGTTCCTGCCTCACAGCGTCAGAGCCCCGGGTTCGATCCTGACCACAGGTGCTGTCTGTACGGAGTTTGTACGTTCTCCCCGTGACCTGCGTGGGTTTTTCTCCGGGTGCTGCGGTTTCCTCCCACACTCCAAATACATACAGGTTTCTAGGTTAATTGGCTTCGGTTAAATTGTAAATTGCCCCTAGTGTGTGTAGGATAGTGTTAGTGTGCGGGGATTGTTGGTCGGTGGGGACTCGGTGGGCTCTCAACGAATAAACTATGGACTAGACTGCTGAGTGCATCGGGCTACCCTGAGGATAAGAAGGGGCAGCCTATCGTGCAATGTTTAATTGTTATGCCTTAGAGATACAACGCGGAAACAGGCCCTTCAGCCACCGAGTCCGTGCCGACCAGTGATCACCTGCACACGAGCATCCTACACACGAGCGGCGATTTACACAACCCAATTAATCTACAAGTCTGCACATCTTTGGAGTGTGGGAGAAAACCGGAGAAACCCCATGCTGTCACGGGGATAACGTACAAACTCCATACAGCCAGGATTGAACCCGCGTCTCTGGCGCTGTAAGGCAGCAACTCTACCGCTGCGTCACAGTGCGACTGCTTCTTCAGACTGAAAGAAGATTCGGGGGGGGGTGGAACTGGAGGTATGAAACAGATGTTCTTTTGACAGCGTAGCTCCAAATGTCTTTAAGCTGAAGCAGTGTCTCAGCTGCCTGATGCCCTTGTGTTTTGACAGCATATGTGCAGAAGCAGCAGGCATCGTTACAGAGAGTGTGGGCAATACCATTCTGGTGCCAGCTGATTAAAATCGCATGGGGCGAGCGTCTTTAAACAGAGAGCTCGTGTTTAAGAGAAGCTGCAGAGTATATCTTTAACAGCTCGTTAGCACACAGGCTTGCACTGGTGGCTTTTTGCAGCCACCACCTTCACCAAAGAGGAGCCCAGCAGGTACACCTGCTTCCCCGCAGCCCCACAGCAACCTGGGTTCGATCCTGGCCTCCGCGCTTGTTTGCCGAATCCTTCCCAGTTTCTATGTTTTTATCCCACCTCCCCCCAAAGAATGCTGGTTGGCAGATGAATTGACTAGATTAAATTTCCACTGGTGTATAAGGTCAAATTCTAGCAGCAGATTTAGTGCCATTCGGCCCATCAAGTCTACTCCGCCATTCAATCATGGCTGATCTATCTTTCCCTCGCAACCCCATTCTCCTGCCTTCTCCCCATACCCCCTGACTCCGCTATCCTTAAGAGCTCTATCGAGCAATGTCTGTGGCAATGAATTCCACAGATTCACCGCCCTCTGACTAGAGAAATTCCTCCTAATCTTCTTTCTCAAGGTTTGTCCTTTTATTCTGAGGCTGCGGCCTCTGGTCCTAGACTCTCCCACTAGTGGAAACATCCTCGCTGCATCCAGTCTATCCAGGCCTTTCACCATTCGGTAACTTTCAATGAGGTCTCCCCTCATCTTTCTAAACTCCAGCGAGTACAGGCCCAGTGCCGACAATCGCTCATCATACATGAACCCAATCATCGCTGGGATCATTCCCACATAAGCCCCCCCCCCCCCCCTCCAGCACCAGCACATCCTTCCTCAGATATGGGGAGGTGGGTGATAAGAATCAGGTGACATTAACGGGCGAGAAATAGGATACAGGGAAATAAGCAGAGATTTGTGGGGATTGTTCTGAGAGCCGGTATCGACTCCACAGGCTGAACTGTCCCCCCTCTATGTCTCTGGGGAAAACACCTGGAAATCAATGACAACTGGCTAAACCCAGCTAAGAGAGGTGATTATCCATCAATGCTCTTGTTTGTACAAATTGTGTAATTTGTGAAATTCTCTCAGGTTTTGCTTGAGGTGGAGGGAGTTCTGGCCATCTGTGGTAGTTGGTACAATGACAGTAACTTGGCAAAGGTAGAATCAGCTGTCTCCTGTTTATCTAATTAGTGCTTATGGAACAGCCTGTTCAATACAGGATGGCTCACCTACAGCTTTCTCTAAACTAAACTAAACTAAACTATACTATACTAAACTAAACTAAACTAAACTAAACTAAACTAAACTAAAGTAGGAGTGCAGGTGCATGGTTCCTTGAAGGTGGTCGCAGGTAGATAGGGTGGTCAAGAAGGCTTTTGGCACATTGGCCTTCTTCAGTCAAGGGTATTGAGTGTGGAGGTTGGGAGGTCATGTTGCAGTTGTATAAGACGTTGGTGTGGCTGCATTTAGAGAAAGATGTCGTCAAGCTGGAAAGGGTACGGAGAAGATTTACGAGGATGTTGCCTCGTATAGGGAGGGGTTGAGTACGCTGGGACTATTTTCCTTGGAGCGCAGGAGGATGAGGGGTGATCTTATTGAGGTGCATAAAATCATGAGAGGAATAGTTCGAGTAGATGCACAGTGTCTCTTGCCCAGACTAGGTGAATCGAGTACATACTGTAGGTTTAAGGTGAAAGGGGAAAGATTTAATAGGAATCTGAGGGGTAACTTTTTCGCACAAAGGGTGGTGAGTGGTGTCAACAGTGAAAAACTTTTGTTGCATCACTAACCAGTCAGCAGAAAGACAATACATGATTGGGGTGTTCACTGGTTAGTGCAGACTCGATGGCCCAAAGGGCCTGTTTCTGCACCATATCTCTAAAGGTCAAAGTCTAAAGTTCTTGTAGCTTGTGGCGGCTTATGAAATTCCACGGAGATGAGGAAGAACGTTTTCAGTCAGAGAGTGGTGAAGGTGTGGAATTCTCTGCCTCAGAAGGCAGTGGAGGCCAGTTCGTTGGATGCTTTCAAGAGAGAGCTGGATAGAGCTCTTAAGGATAGCGGAGTGAGGGGGTATGGGGAGAAGGCAGGAACGGGGTACTGATTGAGAGTGATCAGCCATGATCGCATTGAATGGCAGTGCTGGCTCGAAGGGCTGAATGGCCTACTCCTGCACCTATTGTCTATTGTCTATTGTCTATTGTCTATGGAGACTCCACGTTAGGTATAAATATTTCTCAGATATGCCATACCCATCCCAAGGGTTGTTCCAAATCATTTTGCACTTCAGAGGGCCAAGCGCGGGCAGGTGGGACTAGTGTAGATAGAGCATGTTGGTTGGCATGGGTAAGTTGGGCCGAAGGGCCTGTTTCCACGCTGTATGACTCTATGACTCCCTATGACTCCAGATCATATTGAGAGAAAGATACATCTCTAGCAATTCTATCAAACCACGGTCATATGTAATCCCACCTTATTACTGCTCCATAGTGTTCTGAGATTGGCACTCATTGGGTTAAGGGAATACTGCTCGGAATCTCACAGCAAGCTCACCGACGTCACTAATACACTGAGAGCTGGTCCCACCAGGACACACGTACATCACCACATTTCATGTATTATTCAGACCAGGCTAGAACATGTTGATCTCAACAAATTACTTCAGCTGCTAGTGTTTCACAAATGGATGTTAAAAATAGAAGCAGTTGGGTATAAGACCAATGGGATCCATTCACCTCAGCGTTGTCGATCGGCATTTGCTTACGTTTGTCACGGGGACCCTTGCTTCATTCACCAAAGTCATGAACAAAGAATATAGTAGGTGGAGTTGTCACGAAGAAAACTGGAGAGATATACCGTGATTTTCATCATCTCTGCACTTCTTCAGTCCGAAGAAGAGTCTCGACCCGAAACGTCACCCATTCCTTCTCTCCTCAGATGCTGCCTGACCTGCTGAGTTACTCCAGCATTTTGTGAAATAAATACCTTCGATTTGTACCAGCATCTACAGTTATTTTCTTACACAACCTTTTTATTGATTAGTTTAGTTTAGTTTAGTTTAGAGAGACAGCGCAGAAACAGAACCTGCTGCCCACCCGGTCAGCACCGACCAGTGATCCTCGCACATTAACACGAGGGACCATTTACAATTTTTTTATATACCACGCTAATTAACCCACGTACGTCTTTGGATAGTGGGAGGAAACCGAAGTTCTCGGAAGAAGCCCGGAAGCAGATCACGGGGAGAACATGCAAACTCCATACATACAGCAGCAGTAGCCAGGGTCAAACCCGGGTCTCTGGTGCTCTAAACGATGTAAAGCAGCAACTCTGCCGCTGCGCCACTGTGCTGTAACCTTTTGCTTAGGTTTCCAATGTGGAATAAAGCTGCGTTTAGATGTAACATAAAAATGAGTGTAGTAGCTTTGCAAATTTTAACCAACGGTTTAAAAAAAAAAATCACCTTCCTAGAGTTCTTGTGAATTGAAATGATTGCTGGCTGAGAGGGGGGGGGAATCAACTTTGAGGACAGAGGTGGTTTGGGCACACTGTACAAAAACAAAGCCAAGCACTTTAACTCCCCCTCCCATTCCCACACTGACCTCTCTGTCCTGGGCCTCCTCCACTGTCAGGGTGAGGCCACACACAAATTGGAGGAACAGCACCGCATATTTCGCTTGGGAAGCTCACAATCCAGCGGTCTGTATATTGATTTCTCTAATTTTAAGTAACCCTTGCATTCCCTCTCTCTCTCTCTCTCCCTTCCCCAGCCTAGTCGTCCTGCTAGTTTCATTGTCGTCCTGCTAGTTCCATTGTCATCCTGCTTAGTTTCACTGTTCGTACCCCTTCGTTATCATCTTCTCCACAGCCAACAATGGACCACTGCGGGCTCCACCTTTCTTTGATCAGCCTCGATTTGTTCTTATCACACCTTGCGTTATTTTGTTCTTTGCACCTTTCCAATCCTCTAGTTTCCCTCTCCCCTGACTCTCAGTCTGAAGAAGGGTCTCGACCCGAATCGTCACCTATTCCTTTTCTCCAGATATTTTTTCTGACCCGCTGGGCTACTCCAGCATTTTGTGTCTATCTTCGGTGTAAACCAGCGTCTGCTGTTCCTTCCTACACACAAAAAAAACCCTGTCATTTACTTATTTCTCTCCATCTGTTATCACCGCTTGACAGCTCATTTGTGACTGGGAATAGCAGAGAAAAGCAAATCCACTGTCTATGTCTACGGAGCCTGGTCCTCTCCTCCATCAAGAGGCCTGTCTACTGTTGTACCCAAGGGCAATCCTTGAAAGAGAACATTTTGTTTAGGAATGATTCAATGACATCCTACATTGCAGTACTGATCTTTGCTTAAAGAAAACACCTCAAAAGTGCTTCACAATGGAGTGGGAAAATGGGAGGACGAAGAAACTGGGGGAAGAGTCAAGAGTCTAGAGAGAATCAAGTGTTTTATTGCCAAACTAGACCAAGTGGACCCGTTAGGCCCAAACCTCTCCTACATTGGTGCAGCACCCTCTCATCCCCCTCACCCCCCCTCCCCCCTCCCTCTCCCCCTCCCTCTACCCCTCCCCATCCCCCAGCTCCCCACTCCCTTCCTCCCCCTCCTCCCTTCCTCCTCCCTCCCCCTAGCCCCCTCCCCCCAACTCCATCCCCCTCAACACCCCTTATCCTCCCTCCACCCCCCCCCTCCCCCCCTCCCTAGGAGATAAATTTAAACTTTAAAATGTGAATAACAGAAAATGTAACGCCGATTTCAATGAAACTTCTTCCATTAGCACCAAAGGGACGACGGTGAGTGAGGTGGGCCTAAAATTGTCACGCTATTGTGTGCCGTTTGGGCTGTAGTTCAGGAACAAACAAACAAACGAACGAACGAACGAGAGTTTTAGTATATAGATGTCCCAGATAGAACAATGAAATTCTTACTTGCAGCAGCACAACATAGTTTACATGTTGTTACGTTAAGGGGAATTCTGGTGGGAAAAGCCTGGTGAGTGATAGGGGGATACAGGCGAGGGGGGGGGGGGGGGGGGTATCAGTTTGCAGATGAATGGAGTGGCAAAGGATATGAGATGAAAAGGGTGTCAAGTAAGAAAAGAGGAGTGAAATATAAAGCCAGAGGGAGGGATAGAGGTGGAAAGGGATTAGGGTGAAGGGGGGAGAGTGATCACACACACCACACACACACACACACACACACACACACACACACACACACACACACACACACACACACACACCATGCTACAAGCTATGGACAATGTACAATTTTACCGAAGCCAATTAACCTGCAAACTGGTACGTTCAGAATTTGGAGTGTGGGAGGTAACCGGAGCACCCGGGGAAAACCCAGGCAGTCACAGGGAGAGCGTACAAACTCCGTACAGACAGCACCCGTAGTCAGGATCGAACACGGGGCTCTAGTGCTGTGAGGCCCGGTGCTTTGAATATTTGTCTTTGTTTAATTAGTATTTGCAGTACAGTCGTTTAATGCTATAAAATGAATCAGTGATAAATGGGCCAATCCCATCCTAATGAATTTGAACACTCAATACTCTGGTCCTTCGATAAGTGATGATGTTGCAGTAATGGTGAGCTCTGAAATCTGGCAGTGTTTAGCAGTGAGCTGCCTTGTGTTCATGGGCAGGTTTCTAGCATGCCACTGGGTCTGGTTAGTGAGACACAATCTTTTCACTATTTATTTGTGTTTGCAGTTTTAAAAATTAACAAAATATTTATTTTCCTGAAGGGACTCTGTTCTCGTTACAGTGCCAGAGACCCGGGTTCGATTCCAGTCAATGACTGCTCTCTGTCTGAAATTTGTTACGTTCTCCCCGTTTTACAGTTTTACAGTTTAGTTTATTAGACAATAGACAATAGACAATAGGTGCAAGAGGAGGCCATTCAGCCCTTCGAGCCAGCACCACCATTCAATGTGATCATGGCTGATCATTCTCAATCAGTACCCCGTTCCTGCCTTCTCCCCATACCCCCTGACTCCGCTATCCTTAAGAGCTCTATCTAGCTCTCTCTTGAATGCAGAGAATTGGCCTCCACTGCCTTCTGAGGCAGAGAATTCCACAGATTCACAACTCTCTGACTGAAAATGTTTTTCCTCATCTCCGTTCTAAATGGCCTACCCCTTATTCTTAAACTGTGGCCCCTTGTTCTGGACTCCCCCAACATTGGGAACATGTTTCCTGCCTCTAACGTGTCCAACCCCTTAATAATCTTATACGTTTCGATAAGATCTCCTCTCATCCTTCTAAATTCCAGTGTATTGTCGTATATTCCGAGGTGCAGTGAAAAGCTTTTTTTCGTGACCACGTGGGTTTTCTCCAGGAGCTTTGGTTTCCTCCCACACTCCAAAGACGTACAGGTTTGTAGGTTAATTGGTTTTGATAGAAGTGTACATTGTCCATTGTACATTGATATGGCAACGGGCACAGGCCATTCACTCCCTCTATACTATCGTGAACATGGAGCTCCACAGAGGCAGCAGCATCCTTCCCTGCACTGAGGTGTCTGGAACTTGCTTTCATGACCATATCACCACCCCATCCCAATCCCGACAAATTTACTGCTTCTTAATAACCGTTCCTGATCCAACGTTCGATCCTGACTACGGGTGCTTGTACATTCTCCCTGTGACCACGTGGGTTTTCTCCGGGTGCTCCGGTTTCCTCCCACATTCCAAAAGCGTACACGTTTGTTGGTTAATTGGCTTCACAAAGTGCCTCTTGTATGGGTGGGATTGGATAAAGTAGAATTAATGTGAAAGGGGGATCATTGGTTGTCGTGGACTCGGTGGGCTGAAGGGCCCTGTTTCCACGCTAATTCTCTTAACTAAACTAAACTAAACTAAACTAAATTGAACTAAAAAAGTGTGTAGGATAGTATTAGTGTGCGTGGACTCGGTGGGCTGAAGGGCCTGTTTCCGTGCTGTATCTCTAAACTAAACTAAGCTGTTTGCTCACAGCGCCAGAGACTTGGGTGTGATCCTGACCTCTGTGTGGAGTTTTCACATTCTCCCTGTGACCGTGTGGGTTTCCTTCGGGTGCTCTGGTTTCCTGTCACCTCCCGAAGACGAGCGGGTTTCTAGGTTAATTGGTTTGTGTAAAAAAAGCTCCTAGTGTGTGTAGGGAGTGGAGGAGAAAGTGGGGTAACACCGAGTGTGTAGGAAGGAACAGCAGATGCCGGTTTATACCGAAGATGGACACAAAATGCTGGAGTAACTTAGCTGGTCAGGCAGCATCTTTGGAGAACTTGGATAGGCGATTAATTTAGTTTAATTTAGTTTAGAGCTACAGCGCAGAAACATGCCCTTCGGCCCACCGAGTCCGAACCGACTAGAGACCCCCGCACATTAGCACAAGCCGACACACACCAGGGACAATTTACACATGTTTCAGGTCGGGTTGAGGGTGGGTTCCAACCCGAAATGTCACCCATTCCTTTTCTCCAGAGATGCGGCCTGACCTGTTGAGTTACTCCAGCATTTTGTGCCTGTCTTTTGGATAACATAGAACGAGCGTGAACGGCTGATTGATGGTCGGCATGGACTCGGCGGGCCGAAGGGCATGTTTCTGCGCTGTAGCTCTAAACTAAATTAAACTAAATTAATCACCTATCCAAGTTCTCCAAAGATGCTGCCTGACCAGCTAAGTTACTCCAGCATTTTGTGTCTATCTTCGGGCCGAAGCCCCAGTTTCTATGCTGTATCTTTGGAACTAAAACTAAAAACCCTCAAGGTGCTGGTTTACACCGAAGATGGACACAAAACACTGGAGTAACTCAACGGGTCAGGCAGCATCTCTGGAGAATAGGAATAGGTGCCGTTTCGGGTCGAGACCCTTCTTCAGACTCATCTGATGGGTCTGATGCCTCGACCCGAAACGTCACCTATTCCTTTTCTCCAGAGATGCTGCCTGACCCGCCGAGTTACTCCAGCACTTTGTGTCCATCTTCGGTGTAAACCAGCACCTGCAGTTCCTTCTTACAAAGGGAACAGCAAGCACTCCTTCGAGCTGCCGAGGAACATGCATGCACACAAACCTCGCCCGACACTTGCACGTCTAGCAGCTGGCAAAGTATCAATGTACATGTTGCAGCAGCCAGTTCTCCTGATCAGCGGGTGAGGTACAATAGAATATCAAAGAGGACACAATGTTCTCTGTTTGCCCAGGACAAAAATCAAATCATCTATCTACATGGTGGCAATTAATTCACTTAGATCAAATCTGCAAAGGTTTTTGATTAAAATATGCCACAAAGTCAGAATTAATTTGCAACAGACTCCAACATTCACCATAAGGTGCCCCAACTCTTGGAAAAAGCTTTAAACTTATGTCCAAATCCTTAACATCAAAGCTGTAGAAAAATCTCTTACCTATTGCCTGTTTTTTTTACAGTAACTAGACTGCTTGTATTCTTTTGTGTAGGATGGGACTGCAGATGCTGATTTACACCAAAGATTGATACAAATTGCCAGAGTAACTCAGGGCATCATGCAGCATCTCTGGAGAAAATGAATAGGTGACCTTTTGAGCCCAGACCCTTCTTCAGACTGAGAGTCAGGAGAGTCATCTCAGTTCTAAATGGCCCACCCCTTATTCTTAAACTGTGGCCCCTTGTTCTGGACTCCCCCAACATTGGGAACATGTTTCCTGCCTCTAACGTGTCCAACCCCTTAATAATCTTATACGTTTCGATAAGATCCCCTCTCATCCTTCTAAATCCGGACGGAAGGGTCAGTGTGGCAATGCGGCCCTGGATGGGCTGCCTGCATTTCTTAGCCGAACTAGGCTGCCTGGGTGTTTTGCCTTTGCATTAGGAAAAACCTTTTCAGTCAGAGAGTTGTGAATCTGTGAAATTCTCTGCCTCAGAAGGCAGTGGAGGCCAATTCTCTGAATGCATTCAAGAGAGAGCAAGATGGAGCTCTTAAGGATAGCAGAATCAGGGGGTATGGGGAGAAGGCAGGAACTGGGTACTGATTGAGAATGATCAGCCATGATCACATTGAATGGCGGTACTGGCTCGAAGGGCCGAATGGCCTACTCCTGCACCTATTGTCTATTGTCTATTATATATATGGCTCACCTTTCTTACAATAATCAGGTTGTCCGTGTTCCTCACACGAGAACCGCACTGCCTGTGTTTTGTTCCTCTTAGCAGCAGCGCTTTTGGTCACTGGTGCAACGTGGATAGCAATATAAGGTTGCTTTCTCTGGTGTGATGTGATTTTTATGGATTCCGTTCAGTACCAAGGGCCCAGGCTACAGTATGTTGGCGCGGCCTGCGATATTTCCCCTTAAATCTCCGTGATTGTCCGTGTTTATCAGTTCACTAGCGGTTCAATCGCAACAGGGCAGATCGCAGCAGTCCCCAGGTATCCATTTTTCCTGGGGAGGTGTGCAGTGGCGGGTGATATGTTGTCCAACTTAGCACCGAAGCCAACGGCTGATTAAACTCGATCAATCCATGGGAGGAAATTTGGCCCCGTCCTCTCCCCTGGGCCCCATCCCTTCTGACCTTTTGATTCACGACAGATTGACTTGGTCAGCCACCAAAATAACCTCCCCCGATGCAGAGATACTGGGGCAGGTTTACCGAATGCATTATTAATGGTCGCTTTTGAACCTGCGATTGGGGATTTAACCTCAGCATAATCCTGCCTTGCCCTGCTCCAGGTATTCTTCCGAGGCAGAGGGAAAGATATACAGGAACACGTAGTCACTTAGCAACCGATGCTGCAAATCAACTGAGTGAAGAACACGACAGTGGGAACACATCCAAGCGTACTGCCTTTCTTAGCTCGGGAAAGGAATAAAGGCAACGGGGCTCTATCGCCCTGAGCATACGGGGAATAAGGTTAAGGGAAATGGGCCAGGCTCGGGCTGGTGGGACTAGCGCAGATGGGGCACCTTGGTCGGCATGGGCAGGATGTGCTGAAGGGCCTGTTTCCGTGCTAGTTTAGTTTAGTTTAGAGATACCGCATGGAAACGGCCCCCACGGCCCACCGAGTCCTCGCCGGCCAGCGATCCCCATACACTATCACTATCCTACGCACACCAGGGACAATTTACAACTTTGCCAAAGCCAATGAACCTACTAAACCTGGGCGTGGGAGGAGACCGGAACACCCGGAGAAAACCCACACGGCTCACAGGACGGCACGGTGGCGCAGCGGTAGAGTTGCTGCCTTACAGCAAATGTAACGCCAGAGACTCAGGTTCGATCCTGACTACGGGCGCCGTCTGTACGGAGTTTGTACGTTCTCCCCGTGACCTGCGTGGGTTTTCTCCGAGATCTTCGGTTTCCTCCCACACTCCAAAGACGCGCAGGTGTGTAGGTTAATTGACTGGGTAAATGTAAAAATTGTCCCTAGTGTGTGTAGGATAGTGTTAATGTGCGGGGATCGCTGGGCGGCGTTGCCTCGGTGGGCCGAAGGGCCTGTTTCCGCGCTGTATCTCTAAATCTAAAATCAAAAAACGTACAAACTCCGTACGGACAGCACCCGTGGTCAGAATCGAACCCGGGTCTCTGGCAAGGTAAGCAGCAACTGTATCAGCTGCGCCACCGTGCTGCCCATGGGTGTTGAGAAGAATACAGGATGCTTTGATGGATACACTGAAACACACTCCGCTGTTCAGAATGTAAACACCAGACTATTTGGCCCATATGGTGATATTTATGTTTCACATATGGCTACCTCATCTTATCCTTGGATTGTTTTCTATGGAACATTGGGGGATAAATGGAGATGTCATAGAAGTATATAAAATTATGAGAGGCTTCAATAGGGTAAACAGAACCTTTTTCTTAATGTGGAAATGTCAAGGACTTAATTAGTTTGTTTAGTTTATTCTCACGTGCACTGAGGTACAGTGAAAAGCATTTGTTGCACACTAAACAATCAGCAGAAAGACTATACTATACAACCGAGCCATTCGCAGTGTACAAATACATGATAAAGTGAATAGCGTTTATTGCAAGATAAAGTCCAATTAAAGATTGTCTGAGGATCCATAGTGAGGCACATAGTAGCTCCGGACTGCTCTCTAGTTGTTGATAGGATGGTTCAGTTGCCTGATAACAGTTGGGAAGAAACTGTCTCTGAATCTGGAGGTGTGTGTTTTCACATTTCTGAACTCTTGCCTGATGGGAGATGGGAGAAGAGGGAGTGGCCGGGGGTAAGACTCGTCCTCGATTATGCTGGTGGCCTTGCCGAGGCAGCGTGAAGTGTAGATGGAGTCAATGGAAGGGAGGTTGGTTTGTGTGATGGTCTGGGCTGCGGCAAAGGCAATTCCCTGCAATTTATTGCGGTCTTGGATGGAGCTGTTCCCAAACCGTGCTGTGATGCATCTAGAGTTGTTCGTGAGGCCGTAGCTTTAATGTGAGATTGTCCAAGTTTACTGGGCAAGTTTTGTTTTGACACGGAGAGTGATGGAGGCCTGGTACGTGCTGTCAGGAGTGGCGGTGAAGATAGATACGCTGAGTTTAATTTCAAATTCAGCTTTTAAGCCCTCAGTAGCAATTTTCTGTTAGTTTGATCCACATATAGTGGCACGGTGGTGCAGCGGTAGAGTTACTGCCTTACAGCGCCAGAGACCCGGGTTTGATCCTGTATGGAGTTCAGTCTGAAGAAGGGTCTCGACCAGAAATGCCACCCATTCCACAGATGCTGCCTGACCCGCTGAGTTACTCCAGCATTTTGTGTCTACCTTCGATTTAAACCAGCATCTGCAGTTTTCTTTCCTGACTATGGGTGCTGTCTGTACGGAGTTTGTACGTTCTCCCTGTGACCTGTGTGGGCTTTCTCCCAGAACTCAGGTTTCCCCCCACACTCCAAAGACGTACAAGTTTGTAGTTTAATTGGCTTGGTATAATTGTAAATTGTCCCTAGTGCGCGTAGGATAGCGTTAGCGTGCGCGGATTGATGGTCGGCGTGGACTTGATGGGCTGAAGGGCCTGTTTCCACGCTGTATCTCTAAAACAAAAAACAAAACTAAAACAATAGTCAATAGTCAATTTGCCCTTCAGCACAGCTTGCCTATGCCAACCAAGATACCCTATCAACACTAGCCCCACCTGCCCAAGTTTGGCCCATATCCCTTAACATTATCCTTCTAAACTTCAGAGATATAGCCCCATTGCCTTTATCCTTGCAAGAGGTAGGAAAGGCAGTAGGCTTGGATGTCTTCCCACTGTGATGTACTAAACTATCCAGACCCAGTGGCACAGGTGATTCTATGCTCAGCATCACCAGTCTTTTATTACCCGAATGATCATAAGGGAATTAGGCCATTTGGCCCATCAAGTCTACTCCGCCATTCAATCATGGCTGATCTATCTCTCCCTCCTAACCCGATTCTCCTGCCTTCTCCCCATAACCTCTGACACCCGTACTAATCAAGAAAGTGATGGCTGGCATATTTGGGTGGCAGTTAATGCCGGTAGGCTTGTATACACTGGAATTTAGAAGGATGGGAGGAGATCTTATCGAAACGTATAAGATTATTAAGGGGTTGGACACGTTAGAGGTAGGAAACATGTTCCCAGTGTTGGGGGAGTCCAGAACAAGGGGCCACAGTTTAAGAATAAGGGATAGGCCATTTAGAACTGAGATGAGGAAAAACTTTTTCAGTCAGAGAGTTGTGAATCTGTGGAATTCTCTGCCTCAGAAGGCAGTGGAGGCCAATTCTCTGAATGCATTCAAGAGAGAGCTGGATAGAGCTCTTAAGGATAGCGGAGTCAGGGGGTATGGGGAGAAGGCAGGAACGGGGTACTGATTGAAAATGATCAGCCATGATCACATTGAATGGCGGTGCTGGCTCGAAGGGCCGAATAGCCTCCTCCTGCACCTATTGTCTATTGTCATGGAAAACGTTAAACAGAAGGGCTGCTGCTGACTAATTCAAATCGCCCACTGTGGGAGTTTCTTGTCACCGTGAATGGTCCCGGTGACAATTGATTCCTGACATAAATGATGCGCTCAGCTCTGGGGACAGCAAGTGCAAGTACAAAGAAGATAGTCACAAAACGCTGGCGTAACGCAGCGGGTCCAGAAATGCTGCCCGACCAGCTGAGTTACTCCAGCATCTGCAGTTCCTTCCGACACAGTTTGTCTGCTCCCCTGTGAAATCTCCCCAAGGTGTGCCTACTTTGAAGAAGTACTCCTCCTCTCTCTGATGTGAGTTCTACAACACCCTCTCTCGTAGCTCCCCCTCTGTCCTGCCCTGTACCTTTTCATACCTCTAGTTTCCCTCTCCCCTGACTCTCAGCCTGCAGAAGGGCCTCCACCTGAAACGTCACCTATTCCTTTTCTCCAGAGATGCTGCCTGACCCGCTGAGTTACTCCAGCAATTTGTGTCTAACTTCGAAGTCAACCAGCGTCTGCAGTTCCTTCCTACACAGGCAAAAAGTGCAATATCTTTCTGCATCTTTCTACCTTTCAAAAGATAGCAGTGGTAATATCTCTGCAGTGCCTTAAGATACTTGCTGGAGTTAGTCCAGGTTTCAGAGACATAAGGAAGGTCATGATTACTGCAGCCTGGTCGACAATGATTTTATGTGCCAGGTCTGATCTTTGATCTTCAAATACCTGCTTCATAAATTGAGCAAAACTGGTGAATTTCCTCGCCCTTTGCTCGACAGCGGTTATCAGGCAACTGAACTATCCTACTGCAACCAGAGAACAGTCCTGAACTACGATCGGACTATCTTTGATCGGATTTTACTGGCTTTACCTTGCACTAAACGTTATTCCCTTATCATGTATCTGCTCACCGCGAATGGCTCGAATGGAATCGTGTATTGTCTTTCCGCTGGCTGGTTAACATGCAACAAAAGTTTTTCACTGTACCTCAGTGCACTTAACAATAAACTAAAGTGAACTGAACTGAGCTTGCCTGAGACTGGGCAAGTATCATAGAGTCATAGAGTGATACAGCGTGGAAACAGGCCCTTCGGCCCAACTAGCCCACACCGCCCAACATGTCCCAGCTACACTAGTCCCACCTGCCTGCGTTTGGTCCATATCCCTCCAAACCTGTCCTATCCATATAGCTGTCTAACTGTTTCTTAAACGTTGCGATAGTCCCAGACTCAATTACCTCCTCTGGCAGTTTGTTCCATACACCCACCACCCTTTGTGTGAAAGAGTTACCCCTCAGATTCCTATTAAATATTTTTCCCTTCACCGTAAACCTATATCCTCTGGTCCTCGATTCACCTTCTCTGGGAAAGATCAACCCAGAAGTGATTCTGTGCATCTACCCAATCTATTCCTCTCATGATTTTGTACACCTCTGTAAGATCACCCCTTATCCTCCTGCGCTCCAAGGAATAGAGTCCCAGCCTACTCAACCCCTCCCTATAGCTCAGACCCTCTAGTCCTGGCAACATCTTCGTAAATCTTCTCTGTACCCTTTCCAGCTTGACAACATCTTTCCTATAACATGGTGCCCAGAACTGAACACAATACTCCAAATGCGGCCTCACCAATGTCTTATACAACTGCAACATGACCTCCCAACTTCTATAGTGGTCTACTTTTGCCGGGGCCTCAACATGTGTCACCCCTTCCTTTTTCTCCAGAGATGCTGCCTGACCCGCTGAGTTACTCCAGCATTTTGTGTCTACCTTCTGTGTTAACCGGCATCTGCAGTTCTATCCTACACGTCTCATCATGAATCGGTCCATTTTTGCCCGGGAAGACAGTGATTGAATCTCATACCCTGGGATTTTTAAAGGACAGAGACTGTATGTTTCACAAATGCTTACCTCGAATAGAATGAAAACCTTTTGTGGTACATCACACGCCAATTGTGTTTATGCATTTTGCATTGCATACACTTCCATTTGCTTGCCGTACACATTTGTGCAGTGCTTTACATAAATATGCAATATTATCAAAATTGAAAATGCAAGGACTGCCAGAATGACTGATGCTGGAATTTAATACACTCAGATGGTTGAGGATATGATTTTAATGAGTTGATTTTGTCCAAAGTCTCTGGTTTTCTTAATTTAAAAAGATACATCTATTTTATTGAATGCACTAAAATCAGTTCTGGCTTGAAGAAATTGGAGTCATCACACCCTTTTGGATTTATGTGCAGTATTTTCTTTATGAGATTAACTATCATTAAATATTTACTGAAGTCGACCGTCGAGCAGAAAATGCAGTACTGCCCTCTTGTGGCCAGTTACATTTCTGCTGCTGCTCTGAACAGCGGATTTTCCATTGGGCTCCACTAATTCAAAGTCTTGTAGCTGAACATTTTTACTCCAAGTTCGATTTTGATGAAGTTTTGGTTTAATTATGATCTTGAAATTTAAAATGCCGGGCATTTTATGATGGTACTGAGTCATAGAGTGATACAGCGTGGAAATAGGCCCTTCGGCCCAACTTGCCCGTGCCAACCAAAATGTCCCATCTACACTAGTCCCCACCTGCCTGCATTTTGGCTCATATCTCTCTAAACCTGTGCTATCCATGTACCTGTCTAAATGTTTCTTAAATGTTGTGATAATACCTTCCTCAACTACATCCTCCAGCAGCTTGTTCCATACTCCCACCACCCTGTGTAACAAAAGCTGCCCCTCAGGTTTCTATTAAATCAGCTGGTAGAGATGTCTAATACTAAAGGGCATAGCCATAAGGTAAGTGGAGATGTGTAGGGAGTACATAGAGAGTAGTGGGGGCCTGGAACATTGCCAGAGGTGATGGTGGAGGCAGATAGGATAGTGACGTTTAAGAAGCTGTTAGAGAGGCACATGGAAGTGCAGGTAATGGAGGGATATGGATCATGTACAGGCAGATGGGGTCAGTTTAACTTTGTGTCACGTTCGGCACAAACATTGTGGGCCGTAAGGGCCCGTTCCTGTGCTGTACTGTTCAATGCACTATGTAAGCAGCAATTTAAGAGGCCCATACAATAGGCAACAAACAATAGTGTTAGAGTTTAATGCAGAAAAGTGTTGCTTGATGAGAAGTCACACTGGGCCATTGCCTTCACAATGATTGGCAGGGCCCTAGGGAATGTTGTAGAGCCGAGGGATCTAGGATTGCAGGGACATAGTTCCCTGAAAGAGGCATCACAGGTGGATAGGATAGTCAAGATGGATTTTGGTACATTGGCCTCCATCAGTCATGGTATTGAGTAGAGAAGCTGGGATGTTATGTCACAGCTGTACAAGACGTTGGTGACGCATATTTGGAATACTGTGTCTTTTCTTTCTTATCTTATTAATCTTATCTGAGTAAACTAACTGCGGTTTAATAGGCGGCACGGTGGCGCAGCAGTAGAGTTGCTGCCTTACAGCGAATGCAGCGCCGGAGACTCAGGTTCGATCCTGACTACGGGCGCTGTCTGTACGGAGTTTGTACGTTCTCCCCGTGACCTGCGTGGGTTTTCTCCGAGATCTTCGGTTTCCTCCCACACTCCAAAGACGCACAAGAATGTAGGTTAATTGACTGGGTAAATGTAAAAATTGTCCCTAGTGTGTGTAGGATAGTGTTAATGTGTGGGGATCGCTGGGCGGTGCGGACACGGTGGGCCGGAGGGCCTGTTTCCGCGCTGTATCTCTCTAAATCTAAAAATCTTACTAACTAATTTGCAAGACAATTGCATAGACTGCTGGCAAGGATGGGAAAGAGCACCTGGTTACTGAAGACTTTGTTGAGTAACCCTGAGACAAAGCTGTTGCAGTTCATAAGTTCTAGGTGCAGAATTAGGCCATTTGGTATATCAAGTCTACTCCGCCATTTCAACATTGCTGATCTATCTTTCCCTCTCAACCCAATCATTCTCCTGCCTTCTCCCCATAACCCCTGACACCCTTACTAATCAAGAATTTGTCGATCTCTGCCTTAAGAATATCCATACCAAACCTTATTCCATTTCTGTTGCCATTACTTGAAGCCATTTTCCTCCACATTACATAAAAGATATACCCTGGTGAAAGTAGAATTGTGTAGCCTTTTGACTTCTCATATTGAGATGCAAATTTTGCACTGTTCAGTAAAACAATAAGGTCGAGAAAGCAGCAAAAAGAAGTCTTTTGTTTTTATGAAACCTCTGATGTACAGATCAGGACCTGGCAATTGAGAACAAGGTTGAGGTTATACAAATTTATGATGTGAAATGTCACTAAATCATAAAATTAATACGAATGCCTAATCTGTGAGCGTGCTGATTTTGAACAAATGAAAGCTTTCTCCTGTTTTTATTGTGTTGGACCAGCTAAATCCAATTTTCCCAGATCTCCCCCACAGGAGTTGGTCTGAACCCAATACTGCATAATCCTACGGTTCCAGTAATCATTTCCTTGAATAATATGGTTGCTTTTAAGGCAGTTAAATTCAACAGTGGTTTGGAATGTACAGCACAGTCTCATATTAAATTGCTGCATGATTACAGTTCTGTCACAAAATGTAATATGTGCAATTTATACCAACAATGGTATAATCCCACGTGCGATTAAAATACAAATTATATTATTATACATCACACAACACACAGTCAGTTCATTGCATTAACATTATGCTTCAATGCAGTGGTTAGGCATTTAAGTGCTACTCTGCAGTACAAAGATAGAATGGAAGAGGTAAACACAGTGTGTGGCACAGTGGCACAGCTGGTAGAGCCACTGTCTCACAGCACCAGAGACCCGGGTTCGTTCCTGACCTCGGATGCTGGAGTCTGTGCGGAGTTTGAACGTTCTCCCTGGGACCACGTGGGTTTTCCTCCAGGTGCTCCGGTTTCTTCCCACATCCTAAAAATGTGCGGGTTTGTAGGTTAAATGGCCTCTGTAAATTGCCTCTAGTGTGCAGGGAGTGGATGGGAATGTGGGATAACACAGAGCGGGCGATCAATGGTCAGCATGTTTCCATGCTGTGACTCTAAACTAAACACAGGAGCAGCCGATTTGCCAACCAGTCCATGATGGCATTGACTCAATACATTCACTTTAGTGTTGTCAGGAAACGAATAGCATGTAAGGATAGATGTCTTGCAGTACATTAGAAATGTATTGCTTAGGTCTGAGATAATTTATAATTTCATGTTATAGGAGAAGAATTAGGCCATTTGGCCCATCAAGTCTATTCCGTCATTCAATCGTGGGTAATCTATCTTTCCCTCTCAACCCCATTCTCCTGCCTTCTCCCCATAACGCCTGACACCCATACTAATCAAGAATCTATCAATCACCGCAATAAAAATATTCATTGACTTGGCCTCTACAGCCGACTGTGGCAATGAATTTCACAGACTCACCACCATCTGACTAAATAAATTCCTCATCATCGCCTTCCTAAAGGTAGTGTAAGAAAATAACTGCAGATGCAGATCGGAGGTATTTATTCACAAAGTGCTGGAGTAACTCAGCAGGTCAGGCAGCATCTCAGGAATGGGTGACGTTTCGGGTCGAGACCTTTCTTCAGACTGATGTCGGGGGGGGGCGGGACAAAGGAAGGATATAGGTGGAGACAGGAAGACAGTGGGAGATCTGGGAAGGGGGAGGGGAAGAGAGGGACAGAGGAACTATCTAAAGTTGGAGAAGTCAATGTTCATACCACTGGGCTGCAAGCTACCCAGGCCTTCCTAAAGGTACGTCCATTTATTCTGAGGATATGGCCTCTGGTCCTAGACTCTCCCAGTAGTGGAAACATCCTCTCCACATCCACTCTATGCAGGTCTTTCACTATTCAGTAGGTTTCAATGAGGTCCCCCCTCATCATTCTAAGCTCCAGTGAGTACAGGCCCTGTGCCGACAAACGCTCATCATACATTAACCCAATCATCCCTGGGATCGTTCACATAAACCTCCTCTGGGGCCTCAGATACGGGGCCCAAAACTGCTCACAAAACTCTAAATGTGAGAAAGCCTTTGCGAAAAGAAATTGAGAAAGGTACTGCTGGGAAAGTCTAGTTTTCACAGAATAATCTGAATGTCTTTCCAAGCAAGGAGTGGAAAGGAACTCCAAGCTTTTTCTCCTGAGCTACCAAGAGCAATGATCAGGCAATGCTCTGCTTTTCACCTCTACTTTGGCACCAACTCCAGACTCACACTGAGGGGGAATATTGGAGCTCTCTGTGAATATTAATGTCAACACTCGAAATATAAAGTGTGTAGGAAGGAACTGCAGATGCTGGTATAAACCAAAGATAGACACAAAATGCTGGAGTCACTTTGGCAGCATCTCTGGAGAGAAGGAATCGGTGACATTTTGGTTTACTCTCAATATAAACCTTTGTATTTGTCATTAAATTCCTAATGGTTTGAAGAAGCCAACAACTATGAGTAATGCTTGTTAATGCGTTTTAAGAAATGTTTGTTTTCTGAAGGAACGCAGTATTTACGTGCAGCAGCCACCTGCCCAATTACAAATAAAATAAATAATCCTTATAACTGCACCACCTATATTGACATTTATAATTTACCATTTCCAATAGCAGCAAAGATCCCGACATCATTACCGCACCATGCCCATAACCTACAGTTTACAGTTTAGTTTATTGTCACGCCTACCGAGGTACAGTGAAAAGCCTTTGTTGCGTGCTAACCAGTCAGCAGAAAGACAACACATGATTACAATCGAGCAATTTACAGTGTATCGATATATGATAAGGGAATAACGTTTAGTGCAAGGTATAGCCAGCAAAGTCCGATCAAGGATAGTCCGAAGGTCACCAAAGAGGTAGATAGTAGATCAGCACTGCTCTCTGGTTGTGCTAGGACGCGTTAGTTGCCTGATAACAGCTGGGAAGCAATTGTCCCTGAATCTGGAGGTGTGCGTTTTCATACTTCTGTACCTTTTGCCTGATGGGACATGGGAGCAGAGTGGCCGGGGTGCGACTCGTCCTTGATTATAGACAATAGACAATAGACAATAGGTGCAGGAGGAGGCCATTCGGCCCTTCGAGCCAGCATTCAATGTGATCATGGCTGATCATTCTCATTATGCTGCTGGCCTTGCCGAGGCAGTGACAGGTGTAGATGGAGTCAACGGAAGGGAGGTTGGTTTGTGTGATGGTGTACTAATGATCATTCCAGGGTAGTTAATGATTGCAGGCAGAAATTGGAAGATGTCCAAGGATTATTTCCATGCGCAGACAAAACAATGAAAATTAATTTCAAAGATAGATACAAAATGCTGGAGTAACTCAGCGGGACAGGCAGCATCTCTGGAGAGAAGGAATGGGTGACGTTTTGGGTCGAGATCCTCATCAGACTGAGAGTCAGGGGAGAGGGAGGCAAGAGGTATGCAAGGGAAGGTGTGAAAACAACAGATCACAGATGGTGATCAACGAAATGTGGAATGGTTCATTGTTAGCTGAGGGGAAGGGGACAACGATGTTCCAATGTTAACTAGACTCTGGATCAGTTCCTGTGGACTGGGGATAGCTAACGTAACTCCACTTTTTAAGAAAGGAGGGAGAGAGAAAACGGGGAATTATAGACCAGTTAGCCTTACACCGGTAGTGGGGAAGATGCTTGAGTTGATTATTAAAGATGTTAGAGCAGCGCATTTGGAAAGCAGTGACAGGATCGGTCAAAGTCAGCATGGATTTATGAAGGGGAATTCATGCTTGACTCATCTTCTGGAATTTTTTGAGGATGCAACAAGTAGAATGGATAAGGGAGAGCCAGTGGATGTGGTATATCTGGACTTTCAAAAAGCCTTTGACAAGGTCCCACACAAGAGATTAGTGTGCAATATTAGAGCACATGGTATTGGGGGTAGGGTGTTGACATGGATAGAGAGCTGGTTGGCAACAGGAAGCAAAGAGTAGGAATTGACAGGTCCTTTTCAGAATGGCAGGCAGTGACTAGTGGGGTGCCGCAAGGCTCGGTGCTGGGAACCCAGTTATTTACAATATATGTTAACGATTTAGACGAGGGAATTCAATGTAACATCTCCAAGTTTACGGATGACACAAAACTGGGTGGCAGTGTGAGCCGCGAGGAGGATACTATGAGGCTGCAGGGTGACCTGGATAGGTTGGGTGAGTGGGCAGATGCATGGCAGATGTAGTATAATGTGGATAGATGTGAGGTTATGCACTTTGGTGGCAAGAACAGGAAGGCAGACTATTATCTGAATGGTCAGATTAGGAAAAGGGGAGGTGCAACGAGTCCTGGGTGTGCTTGTACATCAGTCACTGAAAGTACGCATGCAGGTACAGCAGGCAGTGAAAAAAGCTAATGGCATGTTTGCCTTCATTGTGAGAGGATTTGAGTTTAGGAGCAAGGAGGTCCTATTGCAGTTGTACAGGGCCTTGGTGAGACCACACCTGGAGTCTTGTGTGCAATTTTGGTCTCCTAATTTGAGGAAGGACATTATTGCTATTGAGGGAGTGCAGCGTAGGGTCACCAGGTTAATTCCCGGGATAGCAGGACTGGCATATGATGAAAGAATAGGTCGACTGGGCTTGTATTCACTGGAATTTAGAAGGATGAGAGGGAATCTGAAAGAAATATATAACATTCTTTGAAGGATTGGACAGGCTAGATGCAGGAAAAATGTTCCCGATGTTGGGGGAAGTCCAGAACCAGGGAACACAGCTTAAGAATAAGGGGTAGGCCATTTAGGACTGAGATGAGGAAAAACTTTTTCACCCAGAGAGTAGTGAGTTTGTGGAATTCTCTGCCACAGAAGGCAGTGGAGGCCAATTCACTGGATGTTTTCAAGAGAGAGTTAGATATAGCTCTTTAGGATTTCAAGGGATATGGGGAAAAAGCAGGAATGGGGTACTGATTTTAGATGAATAGCCTTGATCATATTAAATGGCGGTGCTGGCTCAAATGACCGAATGGTTTACTCCTGCACCTATTTTTCTATGTTTCTAATGAGGCATCCAATCAGTATAATTAATCAGGAGGACAGTGAAACTAGTTGGAGAACAAGGGTGGGGGAGGGACGGAGAGAGAGGGAAAGCAAGGGTTTCTTGAAGTTGGAGAAATCAATATTTATACCGCTGGGGTGTAAGCTGCCCAAGCGAAATGTGAGGTGCTATTCCTCCAATTTGCATTGGGTCTCATTCTGATCATGGAGGAGGCCCAGGACGGAAAGGTCAGAATTGGAACGGGAGGGGGACTTAAAATTAATTTCAGATGGGAGTTGATATCAAAGTGGCAAGTGTATTGGTGGAAGTTATTTGAAGTTAGGATTAAAGGTAGCCAAGCATGTTGTACAGACAGAATATCAAAACAGGTATCGGACTGAAACATTAATCGAGCCACTGGAGGGACAGTATCGGGAATTAGCACGGTCTAGTTATACAGAATGATACTTATATTCTCTTTGGAATAGCCCTAAAGCAGCAGAATTCATGACGTTCAAACTGGCGTTAGTGCTGTAAAAATCTCTTCATCGAGTAATACCTCATGTCGGGACTCATTGAGATTATGCCGAAAGCTTGGCACATCACTGTGTGGGCGCGGAACATAGAACACGGGACATTACAGCACCGGAACAGGCCGTACAGCTCACGATGGCTGTGCCAAACACGATGTCTAGGCCATCACTTATCTGCCTACTCAAAACCCATTTTCCTCCATTCCTTGTATATCCACATCCCTAGTCATAAGAGTCATAGAGTGACAGTGCGGAAACAGGCCCTTCGGCCCAACTTACCCACGCCGGCCAACATGTCCCAACTACTCTCGTCCCACCTGCCTGTGTTTGGCCCATATCCCTCCAAAACCTGTCCTATCCATATACCTGTCTGTTTCTTAAACTTTGGGATAGTCTCTGCCTCAACTACCCCCTCCGGCAGCTTGTTCCATACACCCAACACCCTTTGTGTGAAAAAGTTGGGATGGTCCCAGCCTACTCAACCTCTCCCAATAGCTCAGACACTCTAGTCCTGGCAACATCCTCATAACATCCCTATCCTAAAGTCTTTTACAGCTTATTGTCAGGTAATCAAAATCTTGCTTGCAGCAGCAGCACACGCACATAGACTTGGGCCACCACACTAAACATCCAATTACATGTATATTAGACAAGAAGGTGAAACGGAAAAAGACATCAAAAACAAGACATCAGTGCAAAACACGATTGGAAAGCAAGTCCATGTTACTGCAAGAGGGCCTGAAACGCCACCTGTCTATGTTCTCCAGAAATGCTGCTTGACCCGCTGAGCTACTCCAGCACTTTGTGTACTCATGAGTATTAACTTACATCCACATTTCCTTGTTTCTACAGATGGATTGTAGTGCTCCCTTGCTTTTCCCTTTCTCTTCACAGCTCTTCTTTTCCCATTGAAATCAATGAGCTACCGGACTTGAACAAGGTGCTGGGCAATTGTAGGAACCCCTCACTGACCCACCTGAGGCACACCATGGGTGACCATGCCAGCAGTGCCCAGCTGAGCAGAAGGCAGGACTTTGGCCAGCACTCGGGAGTGTCGAGCTTCCACCCGGTGAAGCAGATCCTGAAAGATAATTCTGGCCGTTTTAACCAAAATCTGTGTTCATTCACAAGAGACAATAGACAATAGACAATGGGTGCAGGAGGAGGCCATTCGGCCCTTCAAGCCAGCACCGCCATTCAATGTGATCATGGCTGAGATGTTTTAACTTGCCATCAGTTCAACTTGGCATCATGTTTGGCACAGACAATGTGGGCCGAAGGACCCGTTCCTGTGGTATACTGTTCTATGTTCTATCACATAGGGCGGCACGGTGGCGGCACCGGTAGAGTTACTTCCTTACAGCGCCAGCGACCCTGGTTCGATCCTGACTATGGGTTCTTGCCTGTATGGAGTTTATACATTCTCCTCGTGACCTGCGTGGGTTTTCTCCAGCCGCTCCGGTTTCCTCCCACACTCCAAAGATGTGCGGGTTTGTAGGTTATTTGGCTTGGTGTAATTGTAAATTGTCCCGATTGTGGTCGAGTGCAGGGATCGCTGGTCAGTGCGTTTCCGCGTTGTATCTCTAAACTAAAGTAAACCTTGCTGGAGTCATCAGGAGGAGCACAACAGCAGGAAGAGCAATAGGACAATACCTCTGGGAGCCACTCTCTCTAGATTTACATAGAACAGACTGTACAGGAACAGGTCAATCTGCCTAACATTACAGGGGTACTGATTGAGAATGATCAGCCATAATCACATTGAATGGCGGTGCTGGCTCAAAGGGCCGAATGGCCTCCTCCTGCACCTATTGTCTATTGTTTATTGTCTATTGCCAGGGCTAGTGGCCCACAGATCTCATATTCCCCTCCCTCCACATCCTGCTTTGTCTGAGGAATACTCTATTGCTCCATCCCCATGCGCATACGCCTTCAGTTTGAAAGATACAGCCTGGAAACAGGCCCTTCGGCCCACTGAGTCCATGCCGACCATCTATCACACTTCAGCATAATATCCATTAGGAAGGAACTGCAAGACGCACAGAGAAAAAAACCGCCTGCAGAATCCAGCACAGCGAGGGTTGAAATGTAACCTTTAGCGGAGAAAGGGAACAGCAGCTGACTGTAACCTGTTCCCCACTCCAGTGCTCTCGTAATTAAATGACAATGTTCTTTCATGACTCCTGCTGATTTTAAATCTTCTTCCTTGATATCTACACAGTCGGTTGTTTGAATTTTAAATTGGACTGAGCTTGGGAGGGTGTGTTGCCATTTAAAATTTCACAACCGAGCATAATGTGCTGTCTGAGTAGGAAAGAAATGCAGATGCTGGTTGAAACCGAAGGTAGACACAAAAAGCTGGAGTAACTCAGCGGGACAGGCAGCATCTTTGGAGATGGTACAGTGGTAGAGTTGCTGCCTCACAGCGAATGCAGTGCCGGAGACCCGGGTTCAATCCCGACTACGGGTGCTGTCTGTACAGAGTTTGTACGTTCTCCCTGTGACCTGTGTGGGTTTTCTCCGAGATCTTCAGTTTCCTCCCACACTCCAAAGACGTACAGGTATTTAGGTTAATTGGCTGGTAAATGTAAAAAATCGTCCCTAGTGTGTGTACGATAGTGTTAATATGTGGGGATCGCTGGTCGGCGCGGACCCGGTGGGACGAAGAGCCTGTTTCCACGCTGTATCTCTAAAAAACTAACAAAAAAGAAGGAATGGGTGACGTTTCGGGTCGAGAGGGTCTATTAGTTTCTACTCCACTTTAATGCCCCTGTGGCATTTAAATAGCAACTGCTCCACTTCTGATGTCAGGTTCCATCTCAAACACCATCATCTGTGGGGTAAGACTCTTACATTTTGTCTCAAATGGATGTACATTTTACGTTGGGAAACATTTAGTAAGTAATATCACCGAGACGCTCACTCTAGTTCATTTTTTAAAAATCTGATGTTTTCTGCACTTAGTATTTTATTTACGACTCATTAAAAAAAGTTTCTCCGTGCAACTGTACAATAATTACAAATAACTGTACAATAAATAAACTATAATTTAGGTGTATTTTCCTAAATTACTCTTGTATTTGTTCATGTGCAGTTCACACTGAATGTACTTTAGACTTTAGAGATACAGTGTGGAAACAGGCCCTTTGGCCCACCGAGTCCACACCGACCAGCGATCACCCAGTACACTAGCACTATCCTACACAATTTGCAACTTACAATAGACAATAGGTGCAGGAGGAGGCCATTCAGCCCTTCGAGCCAGCACCGCCATTCAATGTGATCATGGCTGATCATTCTCAATCAGTACCCCGTTCCTGCCTTCTCCCCATACCCCCTGACTCCGCTATCCTTAAGAGCTCTATCTAGCTCTCTCTTGAATGCATTCAGAGAATTGGCCTCCATGCCTTCTGAGGCAGAGAATTCCACAGATTCACAACTCTCTGACTGAAAAAGTTTTTCCTCATCTCAGTTCTAAATGGCCTACCCCTTATTCTTAAACTGTGGCCCCTTGTTCTGGACTCCCCCAACATTGGGAACATGTTTCCTGCCCCTAACGTGTCCAACCCCTTAATAATCTTATACGTTTCGATAAGATCTCCTCTCATCCTTCTAAATTCCAGTGTATACAAGCCTAGTCGATCCAGTCTTTCAACATACGACAGTCCCGCCATTCCAGGAATTAACCTAGTAAACCTACGCTGCACGCCCTCAATAGCAAGAATATCCTTCCTCAAATTTGGAGACCAAAACTGCACACAGTACTCCAGGTGCGGTCTCACTAGGGCCCTGTACAACTGCAGAAGGACCTCTTTGCTCCTATACTCAACTCCTCTTGTTATGAAGGCCAACATTCCATTGGCTTTCTTCACTGCCTGCTGTACCTGCATGCTTCCTTTCAGTGACTGATGCACTAGGACACCAAGATCTCGTTGTACGTCCCCTTTTCCTAACATGACACCATTCAGATAATACTCTGCCTTCCTATTCTTACCACCAAAGTGGATAACCTCACACTTGTTCACATTAAACTGCATCTGCCATGCATCCGCCCACTCACACAACCTGTCCAAGTCACCCTGCAACCTCATAGCATCTTCCTCACAGTTCACACTACCACCATGTTTGTATCATCTGCAAATTTGCTAATGGTACTTTTAATGGTACTACAGAAGCCAGTTAACCTACAAACCCGCACGTCTTTGGAGTGTGGGAGGAAACCAGAGCACCCGGAGAAAACCCACGCAGTCACGGGGAGAACCTACAAACTCCGTACTGATAGCGCCTGTAGTCAGGATCGAACCCGCGGCTCTATTGCTGGAAGGCAGCAAATCTACCGCTGTAACTGCACTGCTGTACGATGGAGCTGGTGGGACATGATGGGACATGGGAGCAGAGTGGCCGGGGTGCGACTCGTCCTTGATTATAGACAATAGACAATAGACAATAGGTGCAGGAGGAGGCCATTCGGCCCTTCGAGCCAGCATTCAATGTGATCATGGCTGATCATTCTCATTATGCTGCTGGCCTTGCCGAGGCAGTGACAGGTGTAGATGGAGTCAACGGAAGGGAGGTTGGTTTGTGTGATGGTGTACTAATGATCATTCCAGGGTAGTTAATGATTGCAGGCAGAAATTGGAAGATGTCCAAGGATTATTTCCATGCGCAGACAAAACAATGAAAATTAATTTCAAAGATAGATACAAAATGCTGGAGTAACTCAGCGGGACAGGCAGCATCTCTGGAGAGAAGGAATGGGTGACGTTTTGGGTCGAGATCCTCATCAGACTGAGAGTCAGGGGAGAGGGAGGCAAGAGGTATGCAAGGGAAGGTGTGAAAACAACAGATCACAGATGGTGATCAACGAAATGTGGAATGGTTCATTGTTAGCTGAGGGGAAGGGGACAACGATGTTCCAATGTTAACTAGACTCTGGATCAGTTCCTGTGGACTGGGGGATAGCTAACGTAACTCCACTTTTTAAGAAAGGAGGGAGAGAGAAAACGGGGAATTATAGACCAGTTAGCCTTACACCGGTAGTGGGGAAGATGCTTGAGTTGATTATTAAAGATGTTAGAGCAGCGCATTTGGAAAGCAGTGACAGGATCGGTCAAAGTCAGCATGGATTTATGAAGGGGAATTCATGCTTGACTCATCTTCTGGAATTTTTTGAGGATGCAACAAGTAGAATGGATAAGGGAGAGCCAGTGGATGTGGTATATCTGGACTTTCAAAAAGCCTTTGACAAGGTCCCACACAAGAGATTAGTGTGCAATATTAGAGCACATGGTATTGGGGGTAGGGTGTTGACATGGATAGAGAGCTGGTTGGCAACAGGAAGCAAAGAGTAGGAATTGACAGGTCCTTTTCAGAATGGCAGGCAGTGACTAGTGGGGTGCCGCAAGGCTCGGTGCTGGGAACCCAGTTATTTACAATATATGTTAACGATTTAGACGAGGGAATTCAATGTAACATCTCCAAGTTTACGGATGACACAAAACTGGGTGGCAGTGTGAGCCGCGAGGAGGATACTATGAGGCTGCAGGGTGACCTGGATAGGTTGGGTGAGTGGGCAGATGCATGGCAGATGTAGTATAATGTGGATAGATGTGAGGTTATGCACTTTGGTGGCAAGAACAGGAAGGCAGACTATTATCTGAATGGTCAGATTAGGAAAAGGGGAGGTGCAACGAGTCCTGGGTGTGCTTGTACATCAGTCACTGAAAGTACGCATGCAGGTACAGCAGGCAGTGAAAAAAGCTAATGGCATGTTTGCCTTCATTGTGAGAGGATTTGAGTTTAGGAGCAAGGAGGTCCTATTGCAGTTGTACAGGGCCTTGGTGAGACCACACCTGGAGTCTTGTGTGCAATTTTGGTCTCCTAATTTGAGGAAGGACATTATTGCTATTGAGGGAGTGCAGCGTAGGGTCACCAGGTTAATTCCCGGGATAGCAGGACTGGCATATGATGAAAGAATAGGTCGACTGGGCTTGTATTCACTGGAATTTAGAAGGATGAGAGGGAATCTGAAAGAAATATATAACATTCTTTGAAGGATTGGACAGGCTAGATGCAGGAAAAATGTTCCCGATGTTGGGGGAAGTCCAGAACCAGGGAACACAGCTTAAGAATAAGGGGTAGGCCATTTAGGACTGAGATGAGGAAAAACTTTTTCACCCAGAGAGTAGTGAGTTTGTGGAATTCTCTGCCACAGAAGGCAGTGGAGGCCAATTCACTGGATGTTTTCAAGAGAGAGTTAGATATAGCTCTTTAGGATTTCAAGGGATATGGGGAAAAAGCAGGAATGGGGTACTGATTTTAGATGAATAGCCTTGATCATATTAAATGGCGGTGCTGGCTCAAATGACCGAATGGTTTACTCCTGCACCTATTTTTCTGTGTTTCTAATGAGGCATCCAATCAGTATAATTAATCAGGAGGACAGTGAAACTAGTTGGAGAACAAGGGTGGGGGAGGGACGGAGAGAGAGGGAAAGCAAGGGTTTCTTGAAGTTGGAGAAATCAATATTTATACCGCTGGGGTGTAAGCTGCCCAAGCGAAATGTGAGGTGCTATTCCTCCAATTTGCATTGGGTCTCATTCTGATCATGGAGGAGGCCCAGGACGGAAAGGTCAGAATTGGAACGGGAGGGGGACTTAAAATTAATTTCAGATGGGAGTTGATATCAAAGTGGCAAGTGTATTGGTGGAAGTTATTTGAAGTTAGGATTAAAGGTAGCCAAGCATGTTGTACAGACAGAATATCAAAACAGGTATCGGACTGAAACATTAATCGAGCCACTGGAGGGACAGTATCGGGAATTAGCACGGTCTAGTTATACAGAATGATACTTATATTCTCTTTGGAATAGCCCTAAAGCAGCAGAATTCATGACGTTCAAACTGGCGTTAGTGCTGTAAAAATCTCTTCATCGAGTAATACCTCATGTCGGGACTCATTGAGATTATGCCGAAAGCTTGGCACATCACTGTGTGGGCGCGGAACATAGAACACGGGACATTACAGCACCGGAACAGGCCGTACAGCTCACGATGGCTGTGCCAAACACGATGTCTAGGCCATCACTTATCTGCCTACTCAAAACCCATTTTCCTCCATTCCTTGTATATCCACATCCCTAGTCATAAGAGTCATAGAGTGACAGTGCGGAAACAGGCCCTTCGGCCCAACTTACCCACGCCGGCCAACATGTCCCAACTACTCTCGTCCCACCTGCCTGTGTTTGGCCCATATCCCTCCAAAACCTGTCCTATCCATATACCTGTCTGTTTCTTAAACTTTGGGATAGTCTCTGCCTCAACTACCCCCTCCGGCAGCTTGTTCCATACACCCAACACCCTTTGTGTGAAAAAGTTGGGATGGTCCCAGCCTACTCAACCTCTCCCAATAGCTCAGACACTCTAGTCCTGGCAACATCCTCATAACATCCCTATCCTAAAGTCTTTTACAGCTTATTGTCAGGTAATCAAAATCTTGCTTGCAGCAGCAGCACACGCACATAGACTTGGGCCACCACACTAAACATCCAATTACATGTATATTAGACAAGAAGGTGAAACGGAAAAAGACATCAAAAACAAGACATCAGTGCAAAACACGATTGGAAAGCAAGTCCATGTTACTGCAAGAGGGCCTGAAACGCCACCTGTCTATGTTCTCCAGAAATGCTGCTTGACCCGCTGAGCTACTCCAGCACTTTGTGTACTCATGAGTATTAACTTACATCCACATTTCCTTGTTTCTACAGATGGATTGTAGTGCTCCCTTGCTTTTCCCTTTCTCTTCACAGCTCTTCTTTTCCCATTGAAATCAATGAGCTACCGGACTTGAACAAGGTGCTGGGCAATTGTAGGAACCCCTCACTGACCCACCTGAGGCACACCATGGGTGACCATGCCAGCAGTGCCCAGCTGAGCAGAAGGCAGGACTTTGGCCAGCACTCGGGAGTGTCGAGCTTCCCCCCGGTGAAGCAGATCCTGAAAGATAATTCTGGCCGTTTTAACCAAAATCTGTGTTCATTCACAAGAGACAATAGACAATAGACAATGGGTGCAGGAGGAGGCCATTCGGCCCTTCAAGCCAGCACCGCCATTCAATGTGATCATGGCTGAGATGTTTTAACTTGCCATCAGTTCAACTTGGCATCATGTTTGGCACAGACAATGTGGGCCGAAGGACCCGTTCCTGTGGTATACTGTTCTATGTTCTATCACATAGGGCGGCACGGTGGCGGCACCGGTAGAGTTACTTCCTTACAGCGCCAGCGACCCTGGTTCGATCCTGACTATGGGTTCTTGCCTGTATGGAGTTTATACATTCTCCTCGTGACCTGCGTGGGTTTTCTCCAGCCGCTCCGGTTTCCTCCCACACTCCAAAGATGTGCGGGTTTGTAGGTTATTTGGCTTGGTGTAATTGTAAATTGTCCCGATTGTGGTCGAGTGCAGGGATCGCTGGTCAGTGCGTTTCCGCGTTGTATCTCTAAACTAAAGTAAACCTTGCTGGAGTCATCAGGAGGAGCACAACAGCAGGAAGAGCAATAGGACAATACCTCTGGGAGCCACTCTCTCTAGATTTACATAGAACAGACTGTACAGGAACAGGTCAATCTGCCTAACATTACAGGGGTACTGATTGAGAATGATCAGCCATGATCACATTGAATGGCGGTGCTGGCTCGAAGGGCCGAATGGCCTCCTCCTGCACCTATTGTCTATTGTTTATTGTCTATTGCCAGGGCTAGTGGCCCACAGATCTCATATTCCCCTCCCTCCACATCCTGCTTTGTCTGAGGAATACTCTATTGCTCCATCCCCATGCGCATACGCCTTCAGTTTGAAAGATACAGCCTGGAAACAGGCCCTTCGGCCCACTGAGTCCATGCCGACCATCTATCACACTTCAGCATAATATCCATTATGAAGGAACTGCAAGACGCACAGAGAAAAAAACCGCCTGCAGAATCCAGCACAGCGAGGGTTGAAATGTAACCTTTAGCGGAGAAAGGGAACAGCAGCTGACTGTAACCTGTTCCCCACTCCAGTGCTCTCGTAATTAAATGACAATGTTCTTTCATGACTCCTGCTGATTTTAAATCTTCTTCCTTGATATCTACACAGTTGGTTGTTTGAATTTTAAATTGGACTGAGCTTGGGAGGGTGTGTTGCCATTTAAAATTTCACAACCGAGCATAATGTGCTGTCTGAGTAGGAAAGAAATGCAGATGCTGGTTGAAAGCGAAGGTAGACACAAAAAGCTGGAGTAACTCAGCGGGACAGGCAGCATCTTTGGAGATGGTACAGCGGTAGAGTTGCTGCCTCACAGCGAATGCAGCGCCGGAGACCCGGGTTCAATCCCGACTACGGGTGCTGTCTGTACAGAGTTTGTACGTTCTCCCTGTGACCTGTGTGGGTTTTCTCCGAGATCTTCAGTTTCCTCCCACACTCCAAAGACGTACAGGTATGTAGGTTAATTGGCTGGGTAAATGTAAAAAATCGTCCCTAGTGTGTGTACGATAGTGTTAATATGTGGGGATCGCTGGTCGGCGCGGACCCGGTGGGCCGAAGGGCCTGTTTCCACGCTGTATCTCTAAAAAACTAACAAAAAAGAAGGAATGGGTGACGTTTCGGGTCGAGAGGGTCTATTAGTTTCTACTCCACTTTAATGCCCCTGTGGCATTTAAATAGCAACTCCTCCACTTCTGATGTCAGGTTCCATCTCAAACACCATCATCTGTGGGGTAAGACTCTTACATTTTGTCTCAAATGGATGTACATTTTACGTTGGGAAACATTTAGTAAGTAATATCACCGAGACGCTCACTCTAGTTCATTTTTTAAAAATCTGATGTTTTCTGCACTTAATATTTTATTTACGACTCATTAAAAAAAGTTTCTCCGTGCAACTGTACAATTATTACAAATAACTGTACAATAAATAAACTATAATTTAGGTGTATTTTCCTAAATTACTCTTGTATTTGTTCATGTGCAGTTCACGCTGAATGTACTTTAGACTTTAGAGATACAGTGTGGAAACAGGCCTTTTGGCCCACCGAGTCCACACCGACCAGCGATCACCCAGTACACTAGCACTATCTTACACAATTTGCAACTTACAATAGACAATAGGTGCAGGAGGAGGCCATTCAGCCCTTCAGCCCTTCGAGCCAGCACCACCATTCAATGTGATCATGGCTGATCATTCTCAATCAGTACCCCATTCCTGCCTTCTCCCCATACCCCCTGACTCCGCTATCCTTAAGAGCTCTATCTAGCTCTCTCTTGAATGCATTCAGAGAATTGGCCTCCATGCCTTCTGAGGCAGAGAATTCCACAGATTCACAACTCTCTGACTGAAAAAGTTTTTCCTCATCTCAGTTCTAAATGGCCTACCCCTTATTCTTAAACTGTGGCCCCTTGTTCTGGACTCCCCCAACATTGGGAACATGTTTCCTGCCTCTAACGTGTCCAACCCCTTAATAATCTTATATGTTTCAATAAGATCCCCCCTCATCCGTCTAAATTCCAGTGTATACAAGCCTAATTGCTCCAGTCTTTCAACATACGACAGTCCCGCCATTCCAGGAATTAACCTAGTAAACCCACGCTGCACGCCCTCAATAGCAAGAATATCCTTCCTCAAATTTGGAGACCAAAACTCCACACAGTACTCCAGGTGCGGTCTCACTAGGGCCCGGTACAACTGCAGAAGGACCTCTTTGCTCCTATACTCAACTCCTCTTGTTATGAAGGCCAACATTCCATTGGCTTTCTTCACTGCCTGCTGTACCTGCATGCTTCCTTTCAGTGACTGATGCACTAGGACACCCAGATCTCGTTGAACATCCCCTCTTCCTAATTGACACCATTCAGATAATACTCTGCCTTCCTATTCTTACCACCAAAGTGGATAACCTCACACTTGTTCACATTAAACTGCATCTGCCATGCATCCGCCCACTCACACAACCTGTCCAAGTCACCCTTCAACCTCATAGCATCTTCCTCACAGTTCACACTACCACCATGTTTGTATCATCTGCAAATTTGCTAATGGTACTTTTAATGGTACTACAGAAGCCAGTTAACCTACACCCCGCACGTCTTTGGAGTGTGGGAGGAAACCAGAGCACCCAGAGAAAACCCACGCAGTCACGGGGAGAACCTACAAACTCCGTACTGATAGCGCCTGTAGTCAGGATCGAACCCGCAGCTCTATTGCTGGAAGGCAGCAAATCTACCGCTGTAACTGCACTGCTGTACGATGGAGCTGGTTCATACTCAGAAATATCTATTGATAAGGACTACAATAAACATGGTTCTAACATTTCAGGGGCCTACCATGTTTCACACTACTTCCCATCGCTTATTTGTTTCCCTCCGTGTATTCCAGAAAGCAAACTCCGAGGAAACAAGAAATGATTAAATGAAAGCAGCGGCAGGTTGTCCAATGATAATTTATTACTCAATTACCAAATATCAGCGCACAAAGGGACTCCAAGCTGTAGCTTAATGATTCTCACCATTGCCGATGGAAACAGATTGTCCGTTTAGCTCAAAAAACAAAGATTATTATGCAATGGCAGCTGCTAAATTTACATGGAAAACAGGTTTTGCTTTCAGACCAGCCCAGAGCATCCACCGTTGCAAAAGAAACACAAAGGAAATATATTAGAGCCAAGCAACCCAGCATCGTGGCGCAGCGGTAAAGTTGCTGCCTTACAGAGCCAGAGACACGGGTTTGATCCTGACCACGGGTGCTGTCTGCACAGGGTTTGTGCATTCTCCCTGTGACCACGTGGGATTTCTCTGGGTACTCCGGTTTCCTTCCATATTCCAAAGACATGCAGGTTTGAAGGTAAATTGTCCCTAGAGTGTACGATGGAACTGGTGTACGAGGTGATTGTTGGTTGGCGTGGACTCGGTGGGTCGAAGGGCCTGTTTCTGCACTGTATCTCTAAAGTAAACTAACCTAAACTAAACTATGTCCTCTGGTTCTTGATTTCCCTACTCTGGGTAAAAGACCCTGTGCATTCTATTCCTCTCATGATCTTATACACCTCTATACAGTCCTAATTACAAATTCCCCCCCCCCTCTCTCCTCATATCCATTGACTCACTTATTGTTCAAACATAGGTGGCACGGTAGCGTAGTGGTAGAGTTGCTGCCTCACAGCGCCAGAGACCCGGGTTCGATCCTGACACGGGTGCTATCTGTATGGAGTTTGTACGTTCTCCCCGAGACCTGAGTGGGTTTCCTTCGGGTGCTCTGGTTTCCTCCCACACTCCAAAGACGCACAGGTTTGTAGGCTAATTGGCTTCAGTAAAAATGTAAATTGTCCCTAGTGTTTGTAGGATAGTGTCAGTGAAAATGGAATTGCTGATTGGCCTGTTTCCGTGCTGTATCTCTCAACTAAACTAAACTAACAATTTGAAGGCACAAAAACATTACTCGTGTTAGGTGAATTTTAAAGCAAGCTTTGACATATGACTTAATCTCAAGACTAAGAGTTGGAAAATTCCGTGCTGTAATGAGATTCAGCTTTATGCAAGTAAAATGAGAAAAGCACAAGGTAATTCAAACCATTTTCTGAATCTTGGAAGGGAATTACTGACTATAGTTCATTCCTCGATATTTTCTCTAAGAAAATTGCATGTGTTTTTCAATCATAGTTTCCGTTTGTTTGCCAGTGCATTTACATTCATTTTATATCGCACAGTATTATTGCCCTTGCACGGGAAGATGTTATGTACAAATTAAATAGATGGAAGTGTGTCCCACAGTTACAGATGCTTAGCCTGAAGGAAGAATTTCTGAACCTGGGAGATACTGAATACAATAACTCAATTTTTTTTAAACTCTATCAAACGCATAGATCCTTAAGTGGCCAAAGACATTCTAATGTATCAGTTTTTTCCCCGAGATACACCATAGACACAGGAACCTTTGGCCCACCGAGTCCACGTTGACCATTGATCTCCCACTCACACTACTTCTATGTTATCCCACTTTCTCATTCACTCCCTACACACCAGTGACATTTTTTACAGATGGACAATTAACCAACAAACCTGCACGTCTTTGGGATGTGGGAGGAAACAGGAGCACCCGGAAAAAACCCACGCAGTCACAGGGAGAACGTGCAAACTCCACTCAGACAGCACCCGAGGTGAGGATCGAACCCGGATCTGCGGAGCTGTGAGGCAGCAGCTCTATCAGCTGCGCCATCATACCGCCTATGCCTTTAATGTTTGCTTTTGGAATTAATTCTTCACAGTGGAGATATTAGTTATTTTAAACTAAATAGGTTAATGTACCTGATAACCTATTCAATAGGCCAATAAACATTCATTTATTCATTCATTCATAAAATGATGGAGCTTGGAATTTAAAATATGTGCATTTTAGCTGTTCTATTGCAATATACCATGGCAAAATTTCAAGGCAACATGACTGAATTCTTCAGCGTTATAAATTTGTGCCGGAAAGAAAATTTCGATCCATATATTGAATTCCTAATTTTGGAATCTTAACGCTCCCAATTGCAGGTGATGTGGGCTGCATGCTAATTTTGTGTTGCCTGCTAATAAATACAATTTCCTCGTGTAACCAGTGCTAATCATGCTGTTCAGATGCTGGATCCATTAGGAGGGGGTCTAATACTGTGCTAATGCTGTGACTAGCTTGCCCTACTTAAAGCCGGTCTAAAGGCAACAACACATCACTTGGTTGATTGATTAAAAGATACAGCATGGAAACAGGCCTTTCGACCCACCGAGTCCACGCCAATCATAAATCACCCGTTCACACTAATTCTATGTTATCCCACTCTCCCATCCACTCCCTATTTTACAATTTACAGAGGCCAATTAACCTACAAACCCGCATGTTTGTGGGATGAGGGAGCACCCTGTGGAAAAGCTCACGGTCACGGGGAGAACGTGCAAACTTCACACAACACGAGGTCAGGATTGAACCCGCGGCCTCTGGTGCTACGAGGCAGCAGCTCTACCTGCTGCGCCACTGTGCCGCCCATGTACGGGCAGTGCTTTGAGAAACCAAGAGGCCACAGATACGAAAGACTTGAGCCTCAATGCTGGGGACATCAGCATGAGAGAGGTTGTAGACGTTTGGTAAATTACCTGGCAGTGGATTTGAGGGACCCCTGCCTTGCAGCACCAGATAGCTGGGCTCAATGCTGACCTCGGGTGCTGTCTGTGTGCCGTTTGCTCGTTCTCCCTGTGACCGCGTGGGTTTCTTCAGGGTGCTCCGGTTTCGTCCCACATTCCAAAGATGTGCGGTTTTGTAGGTTAATTAGCTTGGTATAAATGTAAAATTGTCGCTAGTGCGTGTAGGATAGCGTTAGTGTGCGAGGATCGCTGGTCGGCGCGGACTCGGTGGGCCAAAGGGCCTGTTTCCTCCAATTTTCACACTAATGTTCATGGGTGTGGACCTTTAATTGAGAGACCTTCGTCCCTTCCTCCCACTTTTAGCAACTTACCCTGTTACTCCTCACAGACTGTTGTAAAATTTAAAAAGTCTAGTAGACACTATGCATGAATATAGTTAAAGCAACAGCCAAGAGAAATCTATCAGCAAGTAACCTGATAGTAGCTGATAACCCTTTAAAACAGTGGCATGGTGGCATAGCGGTAGAGCTCCTGCTTTACAGGGCCTGAGAACCGGGTTCAATGCCGACTACGGGTGCAGTCTGTATGGAGTTTGTACGTTCTTCCCCGTGACTGGAGTGGGTTTTCTCCGAGATCTTCGGTTTCCTCCCACACTCCAAAGACGTGCAGGTTTGTAGGTTAAATTGGTTTGGTATAAATGTAAAATTGTCCCTAGTGTGTGTAGGATAGTGTTAGTGTGTGGGGATCACTGGTCGGCACGGATTTGGTGTGCCAAAGGGACTGTTTCCGCGCTGTATCTCTAAACTAAGCTAAATGATGCCCTGATTCAGCGGCGTGTGTTTAAGAGAGGGTGTTGGCTAGAGTAAGGATGCTCTGAAGCAATAGGTCCAGCCTCAGCCCAGCTCTGCATGCTGAATGCCGTCACTATCTGCAAATATCTGGGGAGCTTTAACAGAGTGCACTCTAACGCCTACATCCACGACACAAATCCCACAAACACGAACACAAGGTCATAAGTGATAGGAGTAGAATTAGGCCATTTGGCCCATCAAGTCTACTCCGCCATTCAATCATGGCTGATCTATCTCTCCCTCCAAACCCCATTCTCCTGCCTTCTCCCCATAACCTCTGACACCTGTACTAATCCAGAATCTATCTATCTTTGCCTTAAATATATCCACTGAGATGCCACTGTGGAACAAATAGCATCCATTGTGGTCACAAGGTGCGTGGTAGGGAATGTTGGGACATATATTTTTCTTTGCAATCACTGCATTACTGCTTGATGGAGCAAACCAAGTATTGGCATTTACCTGTCTAATCGGCTCCGGTACTCTGTATTTACAGCAGGAATGGCTCAGGCGCGTGGCAGTGTCCAGACTAATCCTGTGGCCCACGGACACGTAAATTGGTTTAGTGCTTTTCTCACTGCTTTTAAGAGCCTGTCATGTAAATAAAGACATGCATGTTAGGGCAAACTCATTACCTGAATTAAACGCTGGAGTAGGAAGGAACTGCAGATGCTGGTTTATACCGAAGATAGACACAGAGAAGAAACTTTTTCACCCAGAGAGTTGTGAATTTGTGGAATTCTCTGCCACAGAAGGCAGTGGAGGCCAAATCGCTGGATGAATTTAAAAAGAGTTAGATACTCTCGGGGCTAGTGGAATCAAGGGATATGGGGAGAAGGCAGGCACAGGTTACTGATTGTGGATGATCAGCCATGATCACAATGAATGGTGGTGCTGGCTCGAAGGGCCAAATGGCCTCCTCCTGTACCTATTTTCTATGTAAAATGCTGGAGTAACTCAGTGGGTCAGGCAGCATCTCTGGAGAGATGGAATGGGCGACGTTTTGGGTTGAGACCCTTCTTCAGACTGAGAGTCAGGGGATTTGGAGTTGGAACATTGGAGTGTCCAACTCATATATTTTGTATAACTAATTATTTGCTCGCAAATGTGTAAAATGCATACAAAAAATAACTCAGCGGGTCAGGCAGCATCTCTGGAGGAAAAGGATGGGTGGTGTTTCGGGTCGGGGCTCTTCTTCAGTCTCAGTCGAAGGAGAAGTTGTTGAGTCTCAAGAGGGATCCTGACGCGAAATGCCACCCATCCTTTTTCTCCAGAGATGCAGCCTTGACCCATTGATTGACTCCAGCACTTTGGCATATACCGGCATCTGCAGTTCTTTGGTTCTACATTCTGTAGAATGCGTACCTTGGTTTCTCCTCTTGAAAAAAAAATCTCAGCATTAATCACAAATACATTCTTACTTAACATCTGTTCCGTGGTTCTCATTAGACCTGCCTCATAGGTTACCAGTGCAGTATACCACTGCACTCAAGGACTGTTTAAATGCAGGTCAGTACAATTCAATGTAGAAGCCACACCAAAAGAACCAAACGCGAGTTCCTAGTCGCTACATTCTACCATTTATGTCACAGTTTTTATAACGTCGGGACATCCCAGTGTGCTTTGCAGCCAAGAAGTGAAACGCTTTTGAGGTAAGGTTGGTGTTATAATATATATTTGTCATTTAGTTTGTGTAGGAAGGAACTGCAGATGCTGGTTTACAACTAAGATGGACATAAAATGTTGTTGTGACTCAGCGGGACGGGCAGCATCTCTGGAGAGAAGGAATGGGTGACGTTTCGGGTCGAGAGTCTGAAGAAGGGTCTCGAACCAAAACGTTACCCGTTCCTTCTCTCCCGAGATGCAGCCTGTCCCGCTGAGTTACTCCAGCATTTTGTGTCTTTCTTTGTCATTTAGTTACTTGTTGAATTGAGAGTGTTCAGCTATTTAGTTTAGAGATACAACTGTCCCTTCGGGCCACTGAGTCCGCACCGACCAGCGATCCCCGCACATTAACACTGCCCTTCACACACCAGGGACAATTTAGACTTGTACAAAGTCAATTAATCCTACAATCCTGTACGTGAAAGCGAAGATCTCGGAGAAAACTTACGCGATCACGGGGAGAATGTACAAACTCCGTACAGACAGCACCCATAATCGGGATTGAACCCGGCTCTCTGGCGCTGCAAGCGCTTAAAGGCAGCAACTCTACCGCTGCGCCACCGTGCCGGATAAGCTGCAGCACTTAGCCGAAAGCTATTCTTTCTTCTCTAAATAAATCTTCCTAGTCACAAGAAATCAAAACCCATACCCTGAGACATAATAAAAATGATCACTGAGTTTCTTAGAAGTCTGCAATAATTTCTAAAACAACATTGTCCAAAGAGTCACATTTATACTGTTTTATGCCAGTCTAATTACGCTCATAAAATAAATTATTAAAACCATTTGCACCACATTGTATATTGTACGAACATACAGTAGACCTACCATGCCCAAAACCTTCCCGGAGGTTCCAGTTAATGCAAAAGCATTTCCTCTTTCATGAAGGTCTTTGATCTACAAAATAAATGCAAGAGTTTTCATGAAGCAATATCTATTACGTAATTACAGTATGTTGCTCCCCGATTTAAGAAATAACAATTTATCTTCTCGTAAGACTAACACTACTTGTGATGAATTCAGGAGAGCCTCAATTTATCTTCCCTTTGTCTGAAACGAAGAAATTATTAAAGAATTACTGCTGCAAAAGCCAACTTAATTAATTTTTCGCTCCACAAATACCATCGCTTCATTTCCTAGAACGTGTCAGATTATAGAGAAAACGCACGGGCTTTAAAACACAGAAAATAATAGCGCGGCACGGTGGCGTTGTTGCCTCACAGCGTCAGAGACCCGGGTTCGATCCTGACTATGGGTGCTGTCTGTACGGACTTTGTACGTTCTCTTCTTGCTATTGAGGGCGTGCAGCGTAGGTTTACTAGGTTAATTCCCGGAATGGCGGGACTGCCATATGTTGAAAGACTGGAGCGACTAGGCTTGTATACACTGGAATTTAGAAGGATGAGAGGGGATCTTATCGAAACGTATAAGATTATTAAGGGGTTGGACACGTTAGAGCCAGGAAACATGTTCCAATGTTGGGGGAGTCCAGAACAAGGGTCCACAGTGTAAGAATAATGGGTAGGCCATTTAGAACGGAGATGAGGAAAAACGTTTTCAGTCAGAGAGTTGTGAATCTGTGGAATTCTCTGCCTCAGAAGGCAGTGGAGGCCAATTCTCTGAATGCATTCAAGAGAAAGCTAGATAGAGCTCTTAAGGATAGCGGAGTCAGGAGGTATGGGGAGAAGGCAGGAACGGGGTACTGATTGAGAATGATCAGCCATGATCACATTGAATGGCGGTGCTGGCTCAAAGGGCCGAATGGCCTACTCCTGCACCTATTGTCTATTGTCTATTATCTATTGTGACCGTGCGGGATTTCTCTTGGAGATCTGATTTCCTCCCACATTCCAAAGACATGAAGGCTTGTAGGTTAATTGGCTTGTCTAAATTGTTCCTAGGTTGCTGGATAGAAGTAGTGTACGGGGATCACTGGGCCAAAGGGCCTGTTTCCATGCAGTATCTCCAAAACTAAAAACTAAAACTAATAAGTCGTAGTCTTGCGGATAGGATAGGAGAGGTTAGTTCCCGATAGCTCTTCAAACATGGAATGGCAAAATGAATAAGAGGGAAGAAAGCAATCATTGGTGTGAAGAAGGGTCCCGACCCAATACGTTACCTATGCATGTTCTCCAGAGATGCTACCTGATCCACTGAGTTACACTGTGGACATTGAGACGTTATGTTGCAATTGTACAAAATGGTGGTGAGGCCACATTTGGAGTACGTGTTCAGTTATGGTCACCGTGCTACAGGATGCATGCTGGATCATTAAGTTGGAAAGAGTGCAGGGAAGATTTATGATGATGTTGCCAGAACATGAGGGCCTGATCTACAGGGAGTGAATGGGCAGGCTTTATTCCTTGGAGTGCAAGACCCTAAAGACTGATCTTACAGAGGTGACTAAAATCCTGAGGGGAATAGATAAAGAGAATGCACAAGAGCCTATTGTGTGTAGGGTAGGGGGAATCAAGAACCAGAGGACATTGCTTAATGTGAGAGGGGTAAGGTTTAATCAGAACCTGAGGGGCAACTTCTTCACTCAGAAGGTGGTGATTATATGAAACGAGCTGCCCAAAGAGATAGGTGAAGCAGGTCCCATAACAGTATTTAAAAGACACTTGGACAGGTACATGGATAGGAAAGTTTCGAGGGACGTGGGCCAAACACAGGCAAATGGGACTAGCTTATATGAGGCACCTTGGTCGGCAAGGATAAGTTGGGCTGAAGGATCTATTGCTGTGCTGCAAAACTCTATGACTACTCTTTGCCTTGGCTATTTTCCACTCTATTTTTTCTTTGGAATTGGTTTGGAAAGGACGATCATCCTAACAAAAATGGCTTTATGCAGTTGATTTATACGTATGCATATTAAGATGACAAGCTGAGTTTTTTTTCCAATGCTTTTTACTGTAACCTATTTTTCCTCCCGTTTCTCTTATTGAGCGGGCCAGTGCTGAAGTAAGATTTTACTAAAGAACACCAGTAAATTTATGGACATACATGATTTGTAATCAACAGCTCGGTGATATTGCTACTCATCAATAAAGAGTAAATTAAACAATCCTGCCAAAGGGCTTGTAGAGAAACTCATTATTGAACAAAACATAGGAAATAAATATAAGGTCTTATTTCACACTGGCTTGAGAATGTGAACTGACAGGTACTCTGTAAAACCTGGTCACTGAGAACAAGTGTACTTTTTCCTTTGCATTTACATTTATCTTCTGTTATCCGGCTGAATGTATTGCATGCAGGAAAGGTACACTCAGCTCTATCTATCATTACCACTCACTTACTCATCCCGAGATCTGGTTACTTTATTCAGAAAGATCCTGACAGCACAAGTTTACAGAAACTGTGGTTAAAGTACAATGCACAAGTTGTTCTCCTCCCAAGAACCTCGTGGAATAACCCTGCGTAAAAATAACTAACCAAGGTAACGATAGGCCATTTAACATCTACGGGCAGGAAAAAAAATCTGGAATATTTGACAGAGAATGAAATAATCAATTATTCAAAGGGATGAGTTGAGTTTGAGTTTAATTTATTGTCACGTGCACCGAGGTACAGTGAAAAGCTTTTAGAGTCATCAAGTCATAGTCTTTCCAGCGTGGAAACAGGCCCTTCGGCCCAACTTGTCCACACTGACCAACATGTCCCGGCTACACTGGACCCGACCCACCAGCCTGCGTTTGGCCTATATCCCCTCCAAACCTGGCCTATCCATGTATCTGTCTAATTGTTTCTTAAACGTTGCAATAGTCCCTGCCTCAACTACCATCTCTGGCAGCTTGTTCCATACACCCACCACCCATTGTTGCTTGCTAACCAGTCAGCGGAAAGACAATACATGATCACAATTGAGCCATCCACAGTCGTGGAGTTCTGTAAAGTAATGGCCAATACTGTAGATGGAGAGTGTGTACCAAGTGCGGTATTCAATGCCCTAGTTTAACTTGGAGATACAGGGTGGAAACAAACCCTTGGGTATACCGAGCCCACGCCGACCTATGGTCACCTGTACGCTAGCTCTATCTGACACACTCGGGGCAATTGACGGAAGCCAATTAACCTACAAACCTGCACGTCCTTGGAATGTGGAGGGAAACCAGAGCACCCAGAGAAAACCCACGTGGTCACAGGAAGAATGTGCAAACTCCATACAGACAGCACCCGTAGTCGGGATCGAACCCGGTTTTCTGGCGCTGGGAGGCAGCAACTTTACCGCTGGGCCGCCGTGCCACCCGCACCGGATGTTATCGGTGAAGGTTAAGGGGACAATTAAAAATTGGTAAGGGGGGAAGAAACAAAGCAAATTATTGGCAGCTTCTCAGCACTTTTTCTGTCCTTGATGAGAAACTTTTTATTACATATTCACAGTTTACAAAGTACTGCATTGATCAAAACTGCTGTTCGTGCAGTTTGCAAAGATCCACCATCAGATGACAACATTGTCAGCTGTATCCCCGCTATGCACTCGAGTCCCCGCGGTGACCTGCGTTCACGGAAGGCCTCCAAGGTCTCGGTGAACACTGTGCTCTCTCTCCAGGGACACGCCAGCTCGCACGCAAGCCTGGACGAGGGAAGCTCCTACGCACTTTGAAGTAGGTGACAGTGTGGCTTGAAGGATGAAAGCCAGTCTAGTTGAAACAAATGGCCCACTACTGCACTGTAATTGCTATATAAATTCAGGCGGATACACTCAATCTAAATCATAACTAGTCTTCCAAAAGTCAAGCCGCCCACAAGCCAGAGCAAATGAAGTAATTTTGATTCACACCAACGATAAAAAGCAACTAGAAGTTCAACAGCCTGAATTTTACACAGAATGAGCCGGCACGGTGGAGCAGCGGTAGAGTTGCTGCCTCACAGCGCCGGAGACCCGGGTTCCATCCTGACTACGGGTGCTGTCTGTACGGAGTTTGTACGCTCCCCCCGTGACCTGCATGGGGTTTTCTCTGGGAGCTCCGTTTTCCTCCCATACTCTAAAGACGTACAGGTTTTTTTTTAAAGCTTTTCACCGTACCTAAAGCTTTTCACTGAACCTCGGCACACATGACAATAGACTAAACTGAACTGTTTGTAGTTGGCTAATTGACTTGGTAAAATTGTGAATTGTACCTAATGTGTGTAGCATAGTGTTAGTACATGGGTAGTATAAGAAAATAACTGCAGATGCTGGTACAAATCGAAGGTATTTATTCACAAAATGCTGGAGTAACTCAGCAGGCCAGGCAGCATCTCAGGAGAGAAGGAATGGTATATGGTTAGTATATGGGGATCGTTGGTTGGTGTGGACTCGGTAGGCCGAATGGCCAGTTTCCGTGCTGTATCTCTAAACTAACAATCCACATGGAGTCGGTGGGTCAAAGGGCCTGTTTCCATACAGTGGAAACACTTTCAATTCTGTTCATCTGCCCACAAGTACCTTTGCTGAGCAGTAGTCCCAAGCCTGGTTTAGTTTAGTTAGTTTAAAGATACAGTGTGGAAACAGTCCCTTCCCCCCCCCCCCCCACCCCCCAGTCCGCACAGACCAGCGATCCCTGCACACTGACACTATCTTACGCACACTAGGCACAATTTATATTTATACCAAGCCAATTAATCTACAAACATGTACGCATTTGGAATGTGGGAGGAAACTAAAGATCTCGGCGAAAATCCATGCGGTCACGGGGAGAACGTACAAACTCCGTACAGACAGCACCCGTAGACGGGATCGAACCCGGGTCTCCGGCGCTGCAAGCGCTGTAAGGCAGCGACTCTACTGCTGAGCCACCCTGCCACCCTGGAGTTCGAGCTCCATCAGTAATTCCCTGGCTGCAATCCATCACTAGATCCCTCCTGGGATCTGGTGGTGGAGTAAAACGGAGGACTCTTGGGAGATCCGCTGACATATCTCCCGTCAGGTGAAGCCTGGTGCAGGGTCTGCAGGCCCATTAATTCTACAACTGTGACCGAGAAGGGAAAGGGTGAAATAAATAACATTTTCAATCATGTTCTTTGTGCAGCAATGTTGAATTATTTAAACGTATATTCAGGTGATTCTAACTTTTTTCTGAATGTCAAATGCAACAAAAAAATCTTGTCAGCTTTGACTGACTGCAAAGCTGTGGCAGCACTTGTAGACAATCAATGTCTTTTAGAGGATTTTGTGGTGGGGCTTCCTCTCGAATGCTGACATGAATTAATATCGTTACTTGATGCCTTGTTGCCATTCAGGGGCCTCTTCATTTAGCTCCAAATCTGAACTTGCAAATCATTTTAGAGTTGCAGGCCAAAGTGTGGCAGATCATAGGAACACAGGTGAGGGGGATTGATAGGCAGATGGTTGGACAAAGGCCAGAGCTGAACACATGCAAGGTGTGAGACAAAAGGATTAGAGAGTTGTGAATTGTGAAGCTGGAGAATTGAGGTGCGAATTATTCAGGATTGCAAGTGGACGGGGAGGGGAGGAGAGAGAGAGGTGCAATGTGGGCCAGGGCTCAGGGTAGTGGGGGGGGGGGGGGGAAGACCCCTTGATTAGAACGGGTGTCAAGGGTTGTGGGGGAAAGGCAGGAAAATGGGATTAGGAGGCAGAGATCAGTCATGATTGAATGGCAGAGTGGACTCGATGGGCCGAATGGCCTAATTCTACTCGTATAACTTGTGAACTTATGAAGGCAGAGGAGAGGGGATCTGAGGGAGAAGTGGGAAGCAGGAGGTTGTTTTTGTCCAGGTTACCTATAGTTGGAGAATTCAATGTTCGTACCGTCGGGTGGTAAACTACCCGTGGAATATGAGGTGCTGATCCTCCAGTTTGGGTGTGGCAAACTTTTTTTAACCCAGAGCGAAGATGAAACATGGAATGTGCTGCCTTGGAAAGAGATGGGAGGCAGGTATTGTAAGAAAATACACCTGCTCCTCCTCCAACTTCATCTATTGCATCCGCTGCTCTAGATGTCAATTTCTTTACATCGGCGAAACCAAACGCAGGCTCGGCGATCGTTTCGCTCAACACCTTCGCTCAGTCCGCCTTAACCAACCTGATCTCCCGGTGGCTGAGCACTTCAACTCCCCCTCCCACTCCCAGTCTGACCTTTTTGTCATGGGCCTCCTCCAGTGCCATAGTGAGGCCCACCGGAAAATTGGAGGAACAGCACCTCATATTTCGCCTGGGCAGCTTGCAGCCCAGTGGTATGAACATTGACTTCTCCATCTTTAGATAGTTCCTCTGTCCCTCTCTTCCCCTCCCCCTTCCCAGATCTCCCACTGTCTTCCTGTCTCCACCTATATCCTTCCTTTGTCCCGCCCCCCTGACATCAGTCTGAAGAAGGGTCTCGACCCGAAACGTCACCCATTCCTTCTCTCCTGAGATGCTGCCTGACCTGCTGAGTTACTCCAGCATTTTGTGAATAAATACCTGGGAGGCAGGTATGCTCACAATGTTTAAGAAGCTTCTACATGTATTTGAAACGTCATGATGTTGAAAGCTTTGGCCTGGAGAGAGTGATGTGGAGAGGATGTTTCCGCTAGTGGGAGCGTCCAGGACTGGAGGCCATAGCCTCAGAATTAAAGGACATTCTTTTTGGAAGGAGATGATGATGAATTTCTTTAATCAGTGGGTGGTGAATCTGTGGAATTCATTGCCACAGACAGCTGTGGGGGCCAAGTCAATGGATATTTTTAAGGTGGAGATTGACAGATTCTTGATTGGTACAGGTGTCAGGGGTTATGGGGAGAAGGCAGGAGAATGGGGTTAGGTTGGAGAGATAGATCAGCCATGATTGAATGGCGGAATAGACTTGATCGGTCGAATGGCCTAATTCTACTCCTTTCACTTATGAACTTTGGAGTGAATGCTGGTGCAGGGAATTGGCACAGCCACGTATCGATGTAGGCATAGAAGATGTGTTGAAGAGGCAGTGTCTTCTATGACTCAAAGGCAAAGCAAGTGTGCAATATCGATATGGTTGGGCACCATATGCTACCTCTGTGTCCCAGTTTGCAAAATCCACGCAAAAATGTAAACTAAATAACGATCTTGCTCACAACCGTTGACACAGTATATTCCAAAGAAAGCTGTAACGTGAGCATTCCACTGGAAGCGTATGCCTGAACAATATGTTGATTCAAGTGAGACACCAAATCTTGGCAACAGGTTGTGAGTTGTCATGAACGATGACAGTGCAGTGCAATTTCAGTCGGAAAAAGGACAGAAAAATTCTTAACGAAATAAGTAGAATTGAAATTGGTTCATTTTTTTTAGCTTAGTTTATAGATACAGCGCGGAAACAGACCCTTTGGCCCACCGAGTCCGTGCTGACCAGCGATCCCTGCACATTATCACTATCCTATAGGCACTAGGGACGATTTACAATTTTACCAAAGCCAATTAACCTACAGACCTGCACGCCTTTGGAGTGTGGGAGGAAACCGAAGATCTCGGCGTAAACCCACGCAGGTCACGGGGAGAATGTACAAACTCTGTACAGACAGCGCCCGTAGTCAGCGCCCGTAGTCAGGTCTCCGGTGTTCAAAGGCAGCAACTCTACCGCTGCGTCACCGTGCCGCCCATAATCAGAAATGGATTAGATTTTATGTTTATAAATAATATATGAGAAATCAATTCGTTTTATAGGATCTTGTGAAGATTTATCTGGAATATTTTAATCTTCATTCGGGATTCCTTTCATTGGCAAGTGGCAAATACAATCCAATCATTGGGAGAAGTATGGAGCTGCATCCAAACTGCAGTAAAATTAGTTTACTGTCGGCTTTCGACAACAAGAAATAATTAGTTGTGATGGAGCGTTTGGGAAGTTTACATTTTAACAAAATAAGGAAAATTTGGCTGAGGAAAGAGTCCATTTCATGCATTTGTTTAAAAATACTTTAGAAATACTATAGAAATACTTTTCAATGCATACATCTGTGAAGGATTAGAGAAGAACACACTGGGGACAATTTACAATTATACCAAGCCAATTAACCTGCAAACCTGTATGTCTTTGGAGTGTGGGAGGAAACCGGAGATCCTGGAGAAAACCCACGAGGGAGACGGGGAGAACGTACAAACTGCGTACAGACAGCACCCATAGTCAGGATCAAACCCGGGTCTCTGGCGCTGTAAGGCAGCAACTCTACTGCTACACCACCGTGCTGCCCTAGTCCTTAGTCCTAAAACTTTAATAGCTTTACTGCCCTTGTCTCCCAATTTCTGTGACTAGTTATCGTCTGTTGTTATGCATATGCTTTTTTTCTTACAATTTGTCAGTGGACAGTGGGTGGTATTTGTACCATTCCTTAAAATAATGGATAGATAACTCTTTCTGAAATAAAACATTGTCTGTCAAAGGGTGATGAATTAAGCCCTGCAATCTTCACTTGGCATGTAAGAAAGCAATTCAGGTTGGCTGCAGGTTCATGCTACTGCTGATTAAATAAATGCTTCTCTCTGCACTGGTTGGTGCAGTTTTATCCAGGGTTGTCCCTGGAAGTGATTTGATGCAACATGGGAAATATGTTCTGGAGAAAACGCATTTTTATTCCCAATCGGTAAATCTAATCAATGTTTTTTAAATGTTGCAGTTGGCACACTGGTAAAACAAATATGTCGTCAGACATGTCTAAATGATAGCATATTCACCTCCGAGAAGTCAGAAGTGGATGTGTTCAAGCTATTCACTTTGATTTAGATATACAGCGTGGAAACAGGCCCTTCAAGCCACCGAGTTCGTGTCAACCCCATACACTAGTTCTATTCTACACACTAGGGACAATTTACAGAAGCCAATTAACCTACAAACCTGGAATGTCGCAGGAAACCGGAGCACCCAGAGAAAACCCACATGGTCACAGGAGGAACGTACAAACTCTGTACAGACAGCACCCATAGTCAGGATTGAACCCAGGACTCTGGCGCTGTAAGGCAACAACTCTACCGCTACGCCACTGTGCCCCTGTATTGTTGAGTACTTGCCCTATACTGATGTGTTTTCCTATCCACTGAGATGCACTTAACTTTACCTCAGCTATTCAAGGTCTTTATTTCCTTCTGGAAAATTAATATAAACACCTGGATCCTCCAAAACAATAGAACATAGAAAACGAACAGCAGGGGAATAGGCCCTTCAGCCCATAATGTCTGTGCCGAATGGTGGGACTGTCATATGTTGAAAGACTGGAGCGACTAGGCTTGTATACACTGGAATTTAGAAGGATGAGAGAGGATGTTATCGAAACATATAAGATTATTAAGGGGTTGGACACGTTAAGAGGCAGGAAACATGTTCCCAATGTTGGGGGAGTCCAGAACAAGGGGCCACAGTTTAAGAATAAGGGGTAGGCCATTTAGAACGGAGATGAGGAAAAACCTTTTCAGTCAGAGAGTTGTGAATCTGTGGAATTCTCTGCCTGAGAAGGCAGTGGAGGCCAATTCTCTGAATGCATTCAAGAAAGAGGTAGATAGAGCTCTTAAGGATAGCGGAGTCAGAGGGTATGGGGAGAAGGCAGGAACGGGGTACTGATTGAGAATGATCAGCCATGATCAAAATGAATGGCGGTGCTGGCTCGAAGGGCCGAATGACCTACTCCTGCACCTATTGTCTATTGTCTATTGTCTATTGCCGAACATAATGCCAGTCTCTGATTTCCATACTCCAATCACGTTTTATGATTACATCTATCACAGCCAGCCGATGATGAAGGAAGATAGACACAAAGTGCTGCAGCAACTCATCGGGTCAAGTAGCATCTCTGGAGAAAAAGGGGATTGTACGTTCTCCCCGTCTCCACGCTGTATATCTAAAGCCTAAAGTTCTTTGTATCTCCAAATCCAAATATACCTGGATAACAGTGAAGCTGAATTCAAAGGTTTCATTTCATAACCCAAATTGAATTCTCAAAAGGATAATCTGCAAGTCGAATCAGTAGTAAAGAAAGCAAACGCATTTATTTTGAGAGGGCTTGTGTACAAAATCAGGGATGCAATGCTGAGGCTCTATAAGGTGCTGGTCAGGCCGCATTTGGAAAATTGTGAGCAATTTTGGGCACCATATCTGAGGAAGGATGTGCTGGCTCTGGAGATGATCCGGAGGAGGTTTACAAGATGGGCTGAACGGCCTAATTCAACTCCTATCACTTACAATTTTATGATAACCCAAATAGGGACTGTTTAAAACATTGTTTCCAATTTATTTTGCGGTTCTATTTGAAGATGAGGTACCAAATGATGACACACTTACAGTCTGGTGATGGAAAAACAGGAAGCTATGGATTTTGAGCCACAGCCAGTGTAGAAATTGGAACCCAAATTATGTTTAGCATTGAGGAGCAAGGAAACAGTGCCCAGCCCTTGCAACAGACTGATCGCAACCTTGTGTGAGAAAACGTGACATTTATTTCTGCAGTTTGAAGACCACAGGCACGGTGTAAAGAACGTTAGAAGATTTCTTCATTTCTTATATTCACAGAACAAACTGAAAAACTGCAGAATGATTATATTATTAATGTTGGTGCCAAAATCCTTCCTTCAGTATTTGGATTTATTGTTCCTTATGGGTGTCTACGCTGTCACTCTTTGCAACAAACTACTTGCTTCTGCACTGCTTCTGGGGCTATAACAAATGTGAGAGTCAGATTGAATTCAAATTGAAATTCCTGAATGGATGGTCTTAGGATATCCAAGTTCAGTGCTGTGACAACGTGTGTAGGAAGGAACTGCAGACGCTGGTTTACACCGAAGATGGACTGAAAAAGCTGGAGCAGCTCGGCGGGTCAGGCAGCACCTCTGGAGAAAAGGAATGGGTGACGTTTCGGGTCAGGACCCTTCCTCAAGATTAGGATAGGAGAGGTAAGCTCACGATGGCCCTGCAAGCATCTTATAGAAACATATGAAATTCTTAAGGGGTTGGAGAGGCTAGATGCGGGAAGATTGTTCCCGATGTTGGGGAAGTCCAGAACCAGGGGTCACAGCTTAAGGATAAGGGGGAAGTCTTTTAGGACCGAGATGAGAAAACATTTCTTCACGCAGAGAGTGGTGAGTCTGTGGAATTCTCTGCCACAGAAGGTAGTTGAGGCCAGTTCATTGGCTATATTTAAGAGGGAGTTAGATGTGGCCCTTGTGGCTAATGGGATCAGGAGGTATGGAGAGAAGGCAGGTACAGGTTACTGAGCTGGATGATCAGCCATGATCATATTGAATGGCGGTGCAGGCTCGAAGGGCCGAATGGCCTACTCCTGCACCTATTTTCTATGTTTCTATGTAAGCATGAAATGGTCCCGACCCGAGACGCCACTTATTCCACTTTTTCTTTTTCTCCAGAGATGCTGCCTGACCTGCTGAGTTACTCCAGCTTCTTGTGCCTATCGCTAGAACTGTAACAAGTTGATTCGTGTGATAATTCAATGCCGGGCGCACAGGTGTGCATTGGATCGTTGGGACCATTACCTTTTCTTTCAGCAGCTGCTTTTCTTCCAGCCCGTCCACATGCAGGAGGTTCTTGGCCACCCCAATGCAGGGCAAATCTGTCAGGACACCCAAGTGGCAGGCAACGCCGAATTCTGTTGGCCGACCACACAAAGGTAATAATGAACATTGAATTCTGCATAGCCCCCTTTTTATTTGTGGATTACAGCATCAGAATATTAATCTGATTTATACAACACTGAGAGATGTCCCAGCCAGTCCCTCTCAGTACACGTTCTCTCATCCCCACCGTTTTGCACACATTTTTCACTGTATATCTTTGAATCTTTTATATCTTTTAAGTGGCGCAGTGGTAGTGCTGGTGCCTTACAGAGCTCGAGACCCAGTTTGATCCTGACCACGGGTATTATAGAGTCATAGAGTCTCACAGCGTGGAAACGGGCCCTTTTGGCCCAACTTGCCCACACCGGCCTACATGTCCCATCTACACTAGTCCCACCTGCTTGCATTTGGCCCATCCCCCTCTAAACTTGTCCTGTCTCAATGTTTCTTAAACGTCGCAATAATACCTGCCACAACAACCTACTCCAGAAGCTCATTCCATACATCCACCAAGCTTTGTGTGAAAAGGTTACATCTCAGGTTCCTATTAAATCTCCCCCCCCCCCCCCTCACCTTAAATTGTCCATATGGAGTTTGTACGTTCTCCCTGTGACCATGTGGGTTTTCTACGGGTGCACCAGTTTCCTCCCATACTCTCAAGACATACAAGTTTGGCGGCTAATTGGCTTGGTAAAATTGTAAATAGTCCCAAGTGTGTATAGGATAGTGTTAATATGTAGTGATTGCTGGTCGACGCGCACTCAGTGGGCATGTTTCCGTGCTGTATCTCTGAACTAAACTGAAACTCAGCAGGTCAGGCAGCATCTCTTGAGAACATGGATAGGGGACCTTTTTGGTCGGGACCCTAACTCAGACTGATTGCAGGGGGAGGGAGAAAGAAAGCTGGAAGAGAAGGGGGGCAGGACAGAGCATAGCCGGTAATAGGTGAACACAGGTGAGGGTTGTGGGAGGGGGGTTATGAGGGGCAGATTGTTGGGCAAAGGCCAGAGATGAAAAGACAGGGTGTGAGCCCAAATAAAGAGTTGCGAATTGTGAAGCTCGAGGATGGAAAACTTGCAATTTGTGAGGCTTACGAAAGTTACGCAGGTAGAGGGGGAGGGGAGAAAATGGTGCACGGTCAGCCAGGGTTTAGGAGAGGGGAGGGGGTGCCTTGGGGGAGAAGGGGGAAGGGTGGGGGTTTGCCGTATATAAACCAAAGATCCCAAGTGGTCCCATCGTCTGAACATACTCTCCTCACTAAAGATTTATGTACATACACATCAGCTGCAGCTCCTTTAACATTTAGTTCATATTGTCGTTTTCCCAGTCTCACTAAAATACTATCAATGTGCTTCCAAATTAACCAAAGTAATTATATATCAGACTAACAAGTCATGTCGCTGTAAGTCTTGAGGAGAACATTAAGGTGGCTCATTTGCTGTCTCAGTAACAGTAATAAAAGGCAAAGTAAAATGGTCTTTATGTGTTTATTGTGTTTGCATGTACATTAGTAACAGGGTGAATCACTATGGCCTTCAATTGCAATCAAAACAGCATTACAGGAAACACAGAGGAGTTCTGACTTTTGCAATCAGATGAAAATCCATGTACATTGCTTGTCTTTTCCAAGAACAATCACTTTGTTCTTGGAAACAAAATGACATTTGGTGCATTTTATCTTTCCCCCTTCCCAGTTCTCCAACCAGTCTGACTGTCCCTGATTACATTTTATCTCTGTTTGCTTTGTTGTTACCTTCTGCTAGCTAACAATGATCTATTCTACATTTTCCATGATCTCCACCCCCTTTGATGTCTCATTCTCATACCCTACACTTCCTTATCTCTGTATCTCCCCCTCCGTGACTCTCAGTCTGAAGGAGGGTCTCGACCCAAAACGTCACCCATTCATTCTCTCCAGAGATGCTGCCTGTCCCGCTGAGTTACTCCAGCTTTTAGTGTCGATCTTCTGTGCATTTTATCTGTTTAGTTTAGTTTATGTTTAGAGATAAAGCATGGAAACGGGCCCTTTGGCCCACCGAGTCCACGCCGACCACCGATAACTCTCCTGAATAACTTCCATTAGGAAGCAACTGCAAGTTGCACAGAGAGAAAAAAAACACCTGCAGAATCCAGCCCAGCAAGGGTTGAAAGTTAATCTTTAGTGGAGGAACACCTGCAGCCAATTGTAACCTATTTAGTTTAGTTTATATTTAGAGATACAGCATGGAAACGGGCACTTCGGCCCACTGTGTCCACACTGACCATCGATCACCTGCTCACACTAGTTATCCCGCTTTCACATCCACTCCCTGCACACCGGAGACAGGGACAGTTTCGTCCCAGCTGTTATCAGGCAACTGAATCATCCCACCACAACCAGAGAGCAGTGCTAAACTACTATCTACCTCTCTTTGGTGACCCTCGGACTATCCTTGATCGGACTTTACTGGCTTTACCTTGCACTAAACGTTACTCCCTTATCATGTAACTATGCACTGTAAATGGCTCGATTGTAATCATGTATTGTCTTTCTGCTGACTGGATAGCATGAAACAAAAGCTTTTCACTGTACCTCGGTACACGTGACAATAAACTAAACTGGACAATTTTCAGAGGTCAATTAACCTATACATTTGCACGTCTTTGGAATGTGGGAGGAAACCCATGCGGTCACGGGGAGAACGTTCAAACTCCGCACAGACAGCACCCGAGGTAAGGATCAAACCCGGGTCTCTGGCGCTGTGGGGCAGCAGCTCTGCCAGCTGCGCCACTGTGCTACCCTCAGTGTGTTTGCCTATAGTGGCAGGGTGAATCACGATAGCCTTCACTTGCAATCATAGCAGCATTACAGGAAACACAGAGGAGTTCTGACTTTTCAATCAGATGTCGATCCATGCACATTGCTTTCGTTTCCAAGAACAATCGCTTTGTTCTTGGAAACAAGATGACATTTAAAAATAATATGCATTTTATCAGTTCGAGGGAGATCCACTAACTGAAGCAGCATTTTTTCCCAAGACACTGGGGCTTTGAAACGCTTGCAATTGGAATTTTGGTAATAATGTTAAAAAGGGAATTTACTCTGATCATGTATTTTCATTAGACCTCGCTTCTTTTAAACAGAGACCTTTACACTTGTTCTTTTCTTTTAACATTTTGTGACATTCTCCACACTTCCCAGTTCAGCTTCATATTCCCACCTCCACTTTGATAAAGCTGACTGAGATGAATATTGATTTCTCTAACTTCAAGTAACCCTTGCATTCCCTCTCTCGCTGTCCCACCCTCACCCAAGTCCTCTTGCTAATTTCACCATTTGTATTCCTTCTTTATCACCTCGTCCCCAGCCAACAATGGACCATTGTGGGCTCTACCTTTTCTGAGTCGTCGATGCAGGCTCTGCTTCGTCGTGCACCTTCCCATATCTCTAGGGTCCCCCTTCTTGACTCTCGGTCTGATGAAGGGTCTCAACCCGAAACGTCACCTGTTCCTTTTCTCCAGAGATGCTGCCTGACCCGCTGAGTTACTCCAGCATTTTGTGTCCACTTTGATAAATTTGTGTCACTTTCTTCCTTCTTACTGAACCAGCCTACCGCAGGGGGGCCTTGTTTAAAGGCTTTAATAAAGTCCATCTAGGCAACATCCACTGCCCTATCGTCATCAGTCATCTCTGTCAATGGCCCAGCAATCTCCTCCCTCGCTTCCCTCAGTATCCTGGAATAAATTTGTGATAATTTTGAATAAAAATGTGTTGAAATTGATTGAATCTCAGCATGCAGTGTCCGATGAAATCATCTAAGTGAGCTGTACAAATAAAAGATTATATTTTTCAAATTAACATCTAGAGCATCAAATACTCTAGATGCACATGAATGTAACACCCATGCACGCCTCTAAAACGTTATCCCTCTAAACCTTTCGTATCTATCCATTGTCCATGTGTCTGCCTCCACTTCTTCCTCTGGGGGCTCGTTCCACATGCCCAAACCCTATGTGTGAAATCATTGCCCTTCAAGTGCATACGAGATCTCTCTCCTCTTAACTCAAACCTGTGCCTCCTACTCTGGGAGAAAGATTCTGTGCATTCACCCTATCTATCCCCCCTCATTACGTTATACCTCTCTACTGTTGTAGGCAAGGCCTGTGTGGATTAATGTCCAATATAATCACAAATAAATAATAACTAAAAAGTTTAAAATACCTCGGTGATGCAACATTCCATTTCCATCAACAAAAATGACCTGGAATATTAATAATATTAAATAAATATATTTATAAGGCACTCAAAATTGTATTAGTATCTATTAAAACGCATAAGAAAAAAGCTTGTAGAATCGGAATATGGAAACAAAATTTGCTTCAATTATATTGAAGTTCAAGAAAGTTTTACCAGAATTTACGCTGCACGTCTAATCTCCTTTTGGAGTCATTTTAAGCAGAGTCATTTCACTCTTTAATCACTACCCTAGCAATACTCTGTGGATTTTAAAGCATTTTATCACAAATGCGGGAGGAGTGGGGGGGGGGAGTGGGGAGGTGGAGTGGGGGAGGGGAGGGTGCTGCACCAATGCAGGAGAGGTTTAGGGCCAACTTGGTCTAGTATATTATTAAAATGAACATGTTAATACTGCGGCTCCCTTCAATGGATTCAGCAATCTTCAGGACTTACTTGCCAATAAGCAATAACACTCGGTCACGAATCATTTCTTAAAACTTCAAAGAGCATTATAAAATATCTACATCAAATAACCAAGAACAGCTGCACATCACAGAGAGAGACTTAAAGTAAACATCATTACCATCTATATTTGTTGTAAATTATGACACATACCTCCACTGAAACTAACCCAGTTTCAGGTTCAAGTGATATTCCTGAGCCACTAAATCTTTCTTCTTGTATCTGATCATGTTGCAATAATTCTTCAATTAAATTAATGTTATCCAATTTTTTTTTCCTGCTATTTTTGCTTAAAGCACGATGCATCCTACATGGCTATTCCCACCCCTGCCCAATTAAAAGCAAATTAGTACTAATCGTATACACAAATTTAAATTGTTTTAAAAACGTAGGCAGGTAGAGTTGATATCTGCAAGCTTGAGTGTATTCTAAAAATTTGCAAAACTCAACTTTTAATTATAAAATGATGTGCTATATTTTGATCACTGAAAGGATGATGCAAGACGAATGGAAACGGGTGACAGACTGTGAGAAAGATAGATATCAATTTGATGTTTTGCATGAATTTCCAAAGATTAAGCGTTATTCTGGAATTCATATATCATCCAAAGTGAAATTAATAAAATGTGTTTTTTTTAAATGCTTTGGAATGCATTGTGGTTGTGATTGTGGTTACTGTTCTGAGAAGACACCATCAGTCTGAAGAAGGGTCCCGACCCGAAATGTCGCCTATCCTCATTCCCCAGAGATGCTGCCTGATCCGCTGAGTTACTGCAGCATTTTGTGCCCTTTTGGTTTAACCAGCATCTGTGGTGTCTGATGAAGGGTCTCGATCCAAAACGGCACCTATTCCTTCTCTCCAGAGATGCCGCCTGACACACTGAGTTACTCCAGCATTTTGTGTCTCTCTGCACTTCCTTGTATTTTTTATGTAAAATCCAAATTGTGTACAAAGAAAAGCAAGCAGCAAAATCAACACCAATTTGGTTAGATGTTTCCTGTCAGATACACATTGATCTATGAAACATATACTTGCACTGAATTTGGTTCTGTTCCCTGTGAATTATCAAGATCTAAAACCATAAGAAAGATAGCTATCAATTTGAGGTCTGAATGAATTTCAAAATGACCTGCTGAATTTACTCCAGCACTTTGTATCTTTCTTCATAAACCATCATTTACAGTTCCTCAAGTGTTCAATCAATGTTTAATGTGTAGGACGCTGGTTTACACCGGATAGACACAAAATGCTGGAGTAACTCAGCGGATCAGGCAGCATCTCTGGAGAAAAGGAATTGGTGATGTTTCGGTTCGATACCCTTCTTCAGATGGTTCTTTATTGGTTCTTTATTGTGACATGTGCAAAAGCACAGCAAAAGGGCAATTCACTGGATGTTTTCAAGAGAGAGTTAGATTTAGCTCAGGGCTAACGGAATCAAGGGATATGGGGAAAAAGCAGGAACGGGGTATTGATTTTGGATGATCAGCCATGATTATATTGAATGACGGTGCTGGCTCGAAGGGCCAAATGGCCTACTCCATCACCTATTTTCTGTGTTTCTAATTCTTTTCTTACATACAGTCCAGTAGAGTATTGCCATGCCTAAGCACAATCCATGATTTGCAAAGTGTACAGAAATTGTCCGAGCCCACATGCAGGACTCAAGACACCATTTTCAAAGTCCAGTCTGCGCTCAGTTCTTTATGTGCGGTAGACTAAATGCACCGGTTGATTTTAAAAATGAAACTATACAACTTCACCATGATGTAAACAAAGAAACCATGTTAAAGAAGTCAGCTTCAGGCAATCTGAACAAGGACCATATCTGTACGAACATGTGCTCTTTATTTTACCTGAGGGAGAAGACTTGGGTCTTTGTGTTGAAGTCTTCTCACTGCTTCTTCCAGGAAGGGTGCCTCCCGGAAAGCCAAAAAGCCTGGGATATAAGGGGCATTGAGACAAACCATCCGGCATTCCTCATAGATTACCTGAGCAATGTGGAAAAAATAACAATTGATGAACACTAAATTTTTGATTAAATGTGACATTTCCTGCATTTTTTTTAACGTGCACACATAGGCACATTCATTTTTGCCTAGTGGTCTTCAATCATTGAAGGACGAGTGACCAATGGTTTGAGGAGCCACGTTCAACAAATGTGGATTTAGGTTTATTATTGTCACGTGTTCCGAGGTACAGTGAAGGGCTTCGTTTTGCATGCTATTCATTCAAATCAGGTAATACTTTACATAAATCCATTCAAGCCAAACACAAGTACAGTAAACAGAGCAAAGGGAAAAATGGAGTGCGGAATAAAGTTTGACCAATGTAGCACAGCAGTTGCAGTGTCTGCTATGACTTAGGTTGGAAAACCGGGACTGTACCCTAGCTCATGGAAGGATTGTGTAGGAAGGAACTCCAGATGCTGCTTTACACCGAAGGTAGACACAAAATGCTGGGGTAACTCAGTGGGTCAGCAAGTATCTCCGGCTAAAAGGAATAGGCGATGTTTCGGGTCGAGATCCTTCTTCAGACTAAGAGTCACCGAAGAGAGACACAAGATGCAGGAGTAACTCAGCGGGTCAGGCAGCATCTCTGGGGAAAAGGAATAGATGTTGTATCGGGTCAAACTGAGAAGGATCTTGACCCAAAACGTCACCTATTCCTTTTCTCCAGAGATGCTGCCTGACCTGCTGAGTTATTCCAGCATTTTATGTCGATCTTCTACCTTATGGAAGGACTGTTCAGAAGTGTGATAACAGAGGGGAGGTTGAAATAGCAACCAACAGTGTCAGAAGCAATGGTCGTTCGCAATTTTAAACATAGATGTTTATTACTTCCCATTTAAAATTAATTCTCTTTTCTATGTCAAGCATCAGCTCCATATGGGCAAGAACTAGGCACTCTCTTTCATTTGTACCTTGTAGGATACAGTATGTTTGACAAATGTTGGTTATTCCATTTCACACTATATTTTTTCATTAAATCATGAAAAATCTTCACTAAAGAGATGATCATAATAAAAGGGAGACAGCAAAGTACGTAAATGCAAAATAAAAGCTGGAAATATCAATCATCATCTGGAAGTCGTGAGGTGTGAAATCCTCAATAAAATTTCAGAGCTCATCTGTTAACAGCTTCTATTTTTTTTGCTCTTGAGCTAATCATTTACAGAAAATTAAAAAAATCTAAGGTAATTGTCTTGCCAAGGCATGATTGAAATTTGTGGTAGATGTTTCCAATGTGACTTGCTCTGAACTTTAACATTGTCTGGAATTAAATAGAAAGATAAATAATTTGAACTGAAATTATTTTGAAATTAAAGTCAGCTCTTATTTTGTAATTACTCACATCCGTAAATTGGAACAGTTTCCATGGAGACCAGTAAAAGAAAAATTACTGAGGGCATAAAAATTGTTCTAACATTTCTAAATTTGGCGCCATCTGCTGCTAGATCAGATATAACTGGAGATTTAACTGTATAATCATGATATAACTGTCTGAAGACCCTGTCGGAAGAAGGGTCTCGATCCGAAACATCACCTTTTCCTTTTCTCCAGAGATGGTACCTGACTCACTAAGTTACTCCAGCATTATGTGTCTATCTAAAAGAAAATGGAGATGTTTTGATTGATTGAAAGATAGACGGAAACAGGCCTTTCGCCCCACCAAGTCTACGCTGACTATTGGTCACCCGTTCACACTAGTTCTATGTTATCCCACTTTCACATCCACTCCCTACACAAGAAAAGCAATTTACAGAAGCCAATTAATCAACAAACTCGCATGTCTTTGAGACCGGAGAACCTGGAGGAAACACACTTGCAGTCAGAGGGAGAACATGCAAACGCCACACAGACAATAGGTACAGGAGTAGGCCATTCGGCCCTTCGAGCCAGCACCACCATTCAATGTGATCATGGCTGATTATTCTCAATCAGTACCCCGTTCCTGCCTTCTCCCCATACCCCCTGACTCTGCTATCCTGAAGTGCTCTATCTAGTCTCTCTCTTAAAAGCATCCAGAGAATTGGCCCTCCGCTGCCTTCTGAGGCAGAGAATTCCACAGATTTACAACTCTCTCACTGAAAAAGACATCCGAGGTTTGGATCAAACCCGGGTTACTGGCACTGTGAGACAGCAGTTACATACTGTGTGTTGATACCACTGGTCCCTGGGAAACACACCATTTGATCTCCAAGTTGGTACGCGCATTTATACTATCACAGTAATGTTCAATTATAAGTTATTATTTATGAAAATAAGAAAATTGCTGGAAAGACAAAGGGTCTTTAACTAGAAAAGTTCAGTTTCTTTTTCCACAGATGCTGACTGACTCTGTGAGTGTTTCCAGCAGTGTCTATTTTCTTCAAGTTGCATTCTTTGTCCCCCCCCCCCTTTGAGTCTTTCTCAAGAAAAAAAATCAAATTTTCAAGATTTTTGTTCTGAACAGATGTTTGATTCATTTTCATCCTGGTTTATAGCTCGCCAACAATGTTTTTCATCTTCTCCCTTTCTTAGCATCTCAGAATTATGTGTGTACAGCCTGAACAAACTCCTCCCTCGCAATACAAGAGACAAACAGCAGTACGGTCCGATATATAAGAAAATAACTGCAGATGCTGGTACAAATCGATTTATTCACAAAATGCTGGAGTAACTCAGCAGGTCAGGCAGCATCTTGGGAGAGAAGGAATGGGTCATATTTTCTTGTCCCCACACGGGTAAAAATTAGCATGGCAACTGCGTGCCCTTGCACTGGATATGTTACAGAGCAGTCACTTGTGAAATATTATTTTTCTGCAAATAATAACAATCAGCTAGTGAGCTGATGCTGGAAACATCTCAGAATGACAGCTCCTGCTAGGATTAAATGTATGTCCCATTTGCATCCACTCTCTCTGTTTCTGATCATCAATCTCATCCCAAACATCTCTGAAGCCCTCGGTCTTTCCAGTATTCAAACTGCTGTATTGATCAAATGAACAACAAATTGCTGCTATAGTGGTGTGCATTTGTGTTCAGTTGTACGCTGTAAGAACAACTCATGAGACAGGTCACTGAAAATGATATCTTTAATTGTCCATATATAATTTATGTACCATACAGTTCTCTACCATGCAAGCAGGTTCAGCACATTATTTTGGCGGCTTCTCTTGGATTACAATAAAATGATTTAGTTAACAATGCTGGATGTAAAGATGTAGACACAAGGAACTGAAAATGACACAAAGTGGTGGAGTAACTCAACAGGTCCGGCAGCATCTCCAGAGGACATGGATAGGCGATGTTTCAGGTCAGGACCTTCTTTAGACTGAGGCTCCATGTCCTCCACAGATGCTGCCTGACCATTTGAGTTCCTCCAGCACTTTGTGTTTTACTCATGACATGGATAGGCGACATTTTGGGCCTGAAAAAAGGATCCCAACCCGCTGACCTTGCCCCTCTGCCAGACCCACTGAGTTACTCCAGCACTTTGTGTCTTTTCTGGATGTAAAGAAGCCTGGTGCAAACTGATTTCAATCTTATCAGAGATAAAGTATCACTCTAAATATTTCATATATAAAACATTCATTAAAGGACACAAAGAGCTGGAGCAACTCAGGAGGTCAGGCAGCATTTCAGGAGAACATGAGTAGGAGACCCTTCTTCAAACTGCAGAAGGATCTCGACCCAAAATATATTCAATCCATGTTTTCCAGATATTAACCAGCATTTGCTGTTCCTTGCTTCTACATGAAACACTCATTGTCTTATTAGGACAATCTGCTACTCCATCTGACAAGCCATAGGGAAGGTTTGCAAAGTCAATAGGTAACTCTAACTGTTCTAGTAGTTATCTCGGTTGCTTACACAGCAGGAAGCTGATGGGCTGAATAGGAACAGTAACGGGTAGCAATGACAGGTAGCTGCAGCAAACTAACAATGCAGGACTTTTTAATCAATGTCTCAGCAGCTCAATATTTAAGTGTTAATACATCCAGTGTTATAATTCTGGCTGGGAAGTTCAATGTACAGTACAGGACGTTTTCACAGTTTAAAAAGCAAATGTAAGCTTCTCTGCTCAACGTGCAACTGTTAAAACTCAGGGAGGACTTTTTACATCTTCATATATTATACCTCTCATAACCCAACACATCAGGGAGGCATGATAATGATTCTGGCTAACAGTCATTGGTGAAATTATCACTTAATTAGTACCATCATCTAAATTTACTCATTTCACCTAAGGCTGTCGACATAGAGGAAGTAGATTAGTAAGGCACTCATAATACCCTGATTGCTTATGGTGTCTATACACAAGATTAGGTGGTTAAAAATTGAACATGACATAGGTTTAAGGTGAGAGGCTTCATGTTCTCCACAGATGCTGCCTGATCCTCTGAGTTACTCCAGCACCTTTACTCAAGATTCCAACATCCGCAGATCCTTGTGTCTCCTTTTCTTCATGTTAGTCACTTCTTACTTTCCCCATTTGCTTTCGCAGCTTTATCCTGACCCTTCCCATCATTTTTCGCCATCTGTTTCTCCTCTTGTGAAGGGCATTGGGATGTTCACAATGTTAAAATATTTCTTTATACCTGTACCTGTAAAAAAAGTATTTAAAATATTGCTATGGGACCTGCCTCAACAACCTCCTCTGGCAGCTTGTTCCATATACCCACCACGCTCTGAGTGAAAAAGTTGACCCTCAGATTACACTTAAGTCTTTCCCCTCACCTTAAACCTCTGACACATTCCATTTTTACCACATAATCTGGAGCGTGGTATAGACACCCATAAGCAATCAGCGTATTTTGAGCAGTAAGGAACTACAGATGCTGGTTTAAACTGAAGATAGACAAAAACCTGGAGTAACTCAGCAGGTCAGACAGCATCTCTGGAGAAAAGGAATACGTGATGTTTCGGGTCGAGACCCTCCCTTGGAAGCGGAGTTACTCCAGCTTTTTGTCTATTTTCAGCGTTTATTGAGTGTGGTACTTATCTGGTTCCTGAAGTGACATAAATCGCTATCACAACAGTGAACAGGACTGTTTTTTGCAAAGGTTGTTAACACACTGTTCGTACATGAAGCAGTTACAATCTTTTCAGGTTTAATGTTTTATTTTACCTCAAGATCAGGATAACTGAGAACCACTAATGAAGCACAAGCATTAACCTCATCTTCTTTGATGAAGGATAAATCCACCCCTCCGACCCGCTCCAACCCTGCAAAGTCTTCATTGCTCTGCCAGTCCTCAGTATTGTGGTCAACCATCTGCTTTTTCAGTTCCACCTGCTGGCTGTCAGAAGAAAGTCAAAATCAGTATTTAAGCAATGAAGCCACACAGTAAATAATTGTTTGTTTTACCAATGACCGTTAGCTAGAATGATGATAATTAATTTAATCAAGCATTAAGCATTTAGAACGTGTCAAAATAGTGAGGCATTGCTGACATTGACTAGAAAAGTCCTTGCGACAATGCTTGAATTTTCGCGCATTGTCAATCAGGCTGAGGTATCATACGGATTATTCTCATTACACACTTAGAAAAGTAGCCTTCATTCATTTTGTTTTACCAATACACATGCAGTTTTACAAATACACACTGTGATTGACTTTTAACTGCCTCTGAAACAGCCAAATAAGCCATTCAGTTCTCGGGATAGAAAATAAATGCTGGACTTAATATAACATAGAATAGTGCAGATAGACACAAAAAGCTGGAGTTACATAGCGGGACAGGCAGCACCTCTGGAGCGAAGGAATGGGTGATGATTCGGGTCGAGACCCTTCTTCAGACATTTGAAGAAGGGCCTCGACCCGAAATGTCACCCATTCCTTCTCTCCAGAGATGCTGCCTGTCTCGCTGAGTTACTCCAGCTTTTTGCGTCTATCTTCGGTTTAAACCAGCATCTGCAGTTCCTTTTCACATAGAATAGTGCAGCACGGGAACAGGCCCTTTGGCCCACAATATCTGTGCCAAACATGATGACATGATCAACTAAACTCACCTGCCTGCACTTGACGCATATCGCTCCATTTCCTGCATACCACGTGGCTATCCAAAAGCATCTTAAAAGCCACTATTGTATCTGCCTCCACCACCACAGTGCGTTATAGGCACCCATCAATGTCCTTATAAAATACTTGCCTCACACATCTCCATTAAACTTTGCTTCCCTCACCTTAAAGCTATGCCTTCTCGTCTTTAGCACGGACATCCTGAGGGAACTAATAGGCTTGGATCGAGTGGATGTGGAGAGGATGTTTCCACTCGTGGGAGCGTCTAGGACTAGAAGTCATAACCTCAGAATTAAAGGACATTCTTTTAGGAAGGAGATGAGGAGGATTTTTTTTTGTCAGAGGGTGATGAATCTGTGGATTTTTTTGCCACAGGGGGCTGTAGAGGCCAATTCAGCAGATATTTTTAAGGCAGAGATAAATAGATTCGTGATTAGCACGGGTGTCAGGGGTTATGGGGAGAAGGCAGGAGAATGGGGCTAGGAGGTAGATCAGCCATGATTGGATGGCGGAGTAGACTTGATTCTTATTCCTTATGACCTTGATATAGAAAGTGCAACTGGGATTAAGTAAGATTGTGGGAATACAAAAGCTCAACAGAAAAAGGAGAAGGAACATACTATCCACCCCCTGCCTCATCAAGGAGCCCTGTCGTGGCATTTTACATGGATCCCATATTGACCTCTTAAGTAAGCTGACCTTAACTCCCGAGTGACAGGTCGCCCTACTCAGACAGCAATTCACAAAAATTTGTGTAGGGATCTATCTCTGCAAGGTTAACTGGGTTGGGAGTGACTTTGCCACATGAGGTGTCTGAATCGATGCCCAGTCACCCATCTTGTTTTGTCCTATTTCTCTCATAGTAGTTATGACATAACAAAAGTTGCATACTAGACAGCTTCTGAGGGCATTTAAGAGGCAACACATAGTTTTTCCTAAATTTAAAGCCAATTTTCATAGTTATACCCACTCATCTAATTTGTTAGACAAAAAATGCTGGAGTAACTCAGCAGGACAGGCAGCATCGCTGGAGAAGGAATGGGTGTGATGTTTCAGGTCGAAACCCTTCTCCAGTCCGATGATGGGTCTTGACCTGAAACATCACCCATTCCTTCTCTCCAGGGATGCTGCCTGTCCCTCTGAGTTACTCCAGCATTTTGTGTCTATCTTCGGTGTAAACCAGCATCTGCAGTTCCTTCCTCCACATCTAATTTGTTAGCTTAATCTATGACTGAGAACTAGTTATTAAAAGGAGCTGGCTATTTAGCTCTATGCACATTCTGCAGGATGATCTCTTGTTGCCATGTGGCACCCATTTAAAATTTGGCCCAGCTAAAGCATTCTTTCAAAGTAATTTATTCAGTTTTTTATTTTTCAGGATCTGGGCTTCACTGACATGGCCAGATTTTCCCAACGGCCAGATAGGTCCAGACTCATTATTGATCTTCCAACAGCTGAGTGGTGCACGAGGTCACTTTAGTGAATAGTTGATTGACCATGTGGTGGGGCTAGAGTCACATACAATCCAGACCAGTTAACGGTGGCAGATTTCCTCCCCCAAAGGATTTTAGTAAATAAGATTAAACTTTCAGAATTTATTTCTGTGGTCAAGAATTATTTTATCTCTTCCCCAAAATTCCAGATTATTTACTGAATTTAAATTCGAAAAGTCCCATGGTGGGATTTGAATTCCTTTTTCTGGATTGTTACTCAAGCTCTTACACTCTGGTAGTTTAACCACTGTTCCACCACTGAAAGAGTACTGTTTCTCCTGAGAACAGGAAAATATTTTGTGGACAAAATAAAAGAAGAATCCATCACAATACATCAAAATATATTAATCCAAATTTTAGGGGGAAAAAAACCCCACAAGAATGCCAGGGAGACTGCACAAATTAACATTAAGATCCAAGGATTAGGAAGTTCGGCATGTCCCTAACAACTCTCACCAACTTATACAGAGGCACTATAGAAAGCATTTTATCGGGATGCATCACAGCTTGGTTTTGGAACTGCTCCATCCAAGACCGCAATTGCAGCAAATTGTGGACACAGCCCAGGCCATCACACAAACCAACCTCCCTTCCTTTGACTCCATTTATACCACACGCTGCCTCGGCAAGGCCAGCAGCATAATCAAGGATGAGTCGCAACCTGGCCACTCCCTCTACTCCCCTCTCCCATCAGGGAAAAGGTATCGAAGTGTGAAAATGCACACCTCCAGATTCAGGGACAGATTCTTCCCACTTGTTATCAGGCAATTAAATCATCCAACCACAAGCGAGCAGCCCTGAATTACTATCTACCTCATTGGTGACCCTCAGATTATCTTCAATTGGACTTTACTGGCTTCATCTTGCACTAAACTGGCACAGAGTTGTCCACTTGGTGTGGGAGTGACAGCAGGTTCAGCAGGCACTGTTGACACTCTAATCCTTTATTTCTGTTCTTTCAATGGTGCACGGTGGCGCAGCGGTCGCGCTGCTCCCTCATAGCACCAAAGACCCGGGTTCGATCCTGACTACCCGTGCTGTCCGTACGGAGTTTGTACGTTCTCCCTGTGACCTGTGTGGGTTTCCTCCAGGATCTCCGGTTTTCTCCAAAAACGTAAAGGTTTGTAAGTGAATTGGCTTCTGTAAAATTTCTAAATTGTCCCTTGTGAGCTGGAGTTAGTGTGTGGGGATCGCTGGTCGGCGTGGGTGGGATGAAGGGCCTGTTTCTTCATTGTATCTCTAAACTAAACAAAACGTTATTCCCTTTGTGTCTATATGCTATAAATGGCCCAATTGTAATCATGTTTTGTTTTTCAGGTGACTGGTTAGCACACAATAAAACTTTTCACTGTGCCTCGGTACACGTGACAATAAACTAAATTAAACAAAGTGCATCAGTTGGGGAAAGGTTAAAGGAGAGAGTGGGGCCAGTTTTATTTTTGCAGTGTGGTAGATGCCTGGAACATGCTTTCAGAGAAGGCGATAAAAGCAGATAACATTGTTCAAGAGGCATTAAACCCAAAACAAGAGCAGACAGTGGGTGGAGGGAAGTAGACCACGTGCAGGCAGATGGGGGATTAGTTAAAAACATATGGAACTACAGATGCTGGAATCTTGTGTAAAACACAAAGTGTTGGAGGAACTCATTGGGTCAGACAGCATCTGTGGAGGGAATGGGCAGATGACATTTCAGGTTAGGACCCTTCTTCAGATTGGGATTAGTTAGACCAGGAAGGTGGTCAACACGGATGTGTTGCTGTGCTGTAGTCTGGGATAGATACAAAATGCTGGAGTAACTCAGCGGGCCAAGCAGCATCTCTGGAGAAAAGGAATAGGTGATGTTTCAGGTTGAGACCAAGATCAAGGAAAATGTAGAATAGAACACTGTTAACTAGGTAACATTGAAGCGACAAGTCCCGTATGTATAAAATTTAATCAGGCGGACAGCCAGACTGGTCGGAGACCCCGATTAAATATTATCATGTATGTTTGTTGTCACCTTCTCCTAGCTAACAATTATTTGTTCTACATTTTCCTTCATCCGCATCTCCTTTGATCTCTTTTTCACACCTTATCTTTCTTTATCTCTGGGTCTCCATCTCCCCTGAATCTCAGTCGGAAGGTCTCGACCCAAAACGTCACTCATTCCTTCTATCCAGATGCTGCCTGTCCTGCTGAGTTGCAGTGGAGGACCACCAAGGAGGGAGGGGAAGAATGGAGGACTCGGCATGGGGGGACTGCAATGAGGGAGGTGGGGGGTGAACAATGGAGGGCCCAGCGTGGGGAAACCGCCATGAGGGGTCATAGGAAGGACAATGGAGGACCCAGCGTGGGGGGGACTGCCGTGTGGGAGATGGGGGGAGAACAATGGACAATAGGGGGGGGGAACAAAGGACAATGGGGATCTGGTGTGGGAGAACTGTTGGGGGGGGTGGGGGGAAAAGGAGGAGCCGGCGTGCTTTGTAACTTTGTCAGCGCCGTAAGTGGCTGCTATTTGTATATATTGTGTATGCAAGCAAAGAATTTCACTGCCCAGTCACATGTGACAATAAAGTTTGCCTGCCTTCCTTCCTTCCATTTTGTGTCTATCTAAGGTGTAAACTAGCATCTGCAGTTATTTCCTACGCGATGCAGTGTAGGGTGCTCCATAGCTTTCCCTTTCTTGAACTAGAGGGGAGATGTTGATGCTGCAGTATCACATCATCTGCTTTACCCCTCTCTGTTGCTCGGTGGCAGCCCCAGTCACGTGACTGGACAGGGCTGCCGCCGTCGCCGCACAGCATTCTGGGATTTGTAGTCCATTCCAGTCCTCCAGCGGCCCCAGTGGCGGCTGCGACCGGAGGGAGGCCTTACTCGCCGCCTCCCGGCAGCGCAAACCGCCCACTGCTGGGAGCTGAGCAGCTCGATGTGGGCGTCTTCTCTCCCGCTGAGTTCCTCCAGCTTTCTCATGTCTATCTCATGCTTCGTTTGACGTGGTGTAGAAAGGGAAGGCGGGGCGGGGAGGGGCCTGTACCTCTCCCATTGCCGGAGCTGCTGCTGCCGCCCGTCCTCACCCTCCCGCGTCGCCAGCATCGCCCCTGCTTCTTCCGCGTCCGCAACGCGCATGCGCCACCGCATAACCTCCCCCCCCCCCCCCCCCGACCACAGAGGCTGGATAGTTCAAGTTTAGTTTATTTGTCACATGCACATACACGATGTGCAGTGAAATGAAAGTGACAATGCCTGCGGATTGTGCACAAAAAAGAATTACAGTTACAGCATATAAATAAAGTTAATACAGAGTTGCAACACATTCATACTCCTGCACCTATTATTCTATGAACTGCTCCCATTCACTCATTAATCAGATGATCTCGTTTGCAGTTTATCCCAACGGGGGAGAGATTTAATAGGAGCCTGAGCGGTAACCTTTCTCACACAAAGGGTGGTGGGTGTATGGAATGTGCTGCCGGAGGAGGTAGTTGAGGCTGGTATCAGAACGTTTCAGAAATATTTAAACAAATACATGGATATGACAGGTTTAGAGGGATATGGGCCAAATGCAGGCAGATGGGACTTTTTCAGTCAGAGAGTTGTAAATCTGTGGTATTCACTGCCTCAGAAGGCAGTGGAGGCCAATTCTCAATGCATTCAAGAGAGAGCTACATAGAGATCTTAAGGATAGCGGAGTCAGGGGACAAGGCAGGAACGGGGTACTGATTGAGAATGATCAGCCATGATCACATTGAATGGTGGTGCTGAATGGCCGACTCCTGCACCTATTGTCTATTGTGGAGTTGGGACATGTTGGTCAGTATGTGCAAGTTGTGCCGAAGGGCTAGTTTCCATGCTGTCTGACTCTTGAAGACCTGCAAATTGTGAAGCCAGAGAATGGAAGGAATATAGGTGGAATGGGGAGAAATTGGTTTGTCCACCTCTTTGTTTTTTACTCAAAGTTCAAGCATCTGCCATCTCGTGTCTCAATTTTGCAGCTTACCAAATCAGAGACATCTTTGCTCCAGCACCGTCCCGAAAGCTAAATGCTTGTCTCCTTCCCAGTTCTGACGAAGGGTCTTTGACTTGAAATGTTAACTCTGTTTCTCTTCCTTTAGATTGAGTATTTCCAGCATTTTCAGTGTGTACATTATTACTTTATCCTGGAGTCACAAATACAGCCAAAGACATTCCTGTTGGCTTTTCAGCCATTGAATCTCTTCTCATTATTATTCTCATTCTTCCCCCTTCCCTCTACTGTAGTTAAGCCAATTATCGTGTCAAGAACAGTTCTTGTCCGTGCTCCTTTGAGCAACCTTATGGGAGGTTCTCAGTGAGGTTTCTTAAGGGAAATGTGGCGCCACCTCCCTATTCCTCTTAAGCAGCAAGAGAACCACTCCCTAAACCTGCTCTCCATTAAGTTCTTGTCTTTGTGAATGCGCCACAGTAGATCCAGCCACTGTTCCAACTCAAATCTTGAGCTTAAGCAGTTGCAGCTAGTGATACTGCACACGATTGTCAAAATGAATTGGAAATATCCATCACTTCCTACATGGTAAAGAAGCAATCCAGAGGGCAGCACAGTGGTAGAGTTGCTGCCTTACAGCACCAGAAACCCAGGTTTGATCCTGACTACGGGTGCTGTCAGCACGGAGTTTGTACATTCTCCCTGTGACCGACTGGGCTTTCTTTGGATGCTCCCGTTTCCTCCCACATTCCAAAGACAAGCAGGTTTGTTGGTTAATTAGCTTCTGTAAATTGCCCCTAGTGTGTAGGATAGAACTAATGTTAGGGTGATCGCTGGTCAGCATGGACATGGTGGACTGTAGGGCCTGTTTCCACGGTGTACCTCTATACTAAACTAATCCATCCAATGAGCTGTCTTGCCATATCTCATCCTAACTCAACCAAAAAAACTCCCTTAAGATACGTATTTCATCAACTTAATTAAACATAATATGTTAAACATAACAGTTACGTATTTGGGGCCACCATGTCCCCATTTTGGCTGAGAGGGCCGTAACTATTCTCTTCTGCACCTTCTTTATTCAGCTTGGTTTTCTTATTGTGAACCTCATGTTGTCTTTTCTGTACATTCCAGGAAGCTCTTGCCCTCCATGTTACTTTCCTTCATGGTTATGTGTCTGCTCTATATCTAAAACACGTCCTCTTTGAGAGTCTTAATTGTTCTGATGGGGAGACCACACACAGGTCGAGTTACAAGTTTGCAGGAGATGGCTGTTCAGTCTGCCAATTGCACAGAGCTTTCAGCACCTGCCATTCTATTTCTCTATTTCAGCCCCCCTCTGGCCTGTCTGCTTTTGGCTTCCTACGCTGTCGATATTTAGTTCAAAGAACCGCACCTTTGCTTCCGTACAGGCACATTGTAAAGATTTTCCCGCCGCCACATCAAATTCAACAATTTCCAGTAATCTGCCACGCCAGCCTTTCGGCATTATTATTTCCTCCTCCTTTTTTGGTCATTTCCAAATTATATCTTTACCATACCTATTATTCATTACTCTGCCCATTCCACTTTTACACAATCGCTACTTGTTACTCAGTTCCTCCTGTTATCCACTCTATCACAGATTTTCTCGATTTTCAAATGATGCTTCCACTATGACTTGATAATGTCTTCTTTTCAAATAGCTTGCCGCTGTTGAATATTGTATAATTTTTTTATTCAGGTTACATTCGTTCAGTTGATACTTACATCAAGTAAATGATACACAAACATTGAAAAACAGTAAATTTTGAGAACAAAATAACCATCATATTCAAATTAGTTTCATATTAGATTTTTTAAGCAGCTTGTTTTGGTCGGCAGAAAGGCAGTTATGAAGAAATGGATGAAATTTTTCATTATTTTCATCATGGCATCAAAAATATATAAAAACATTCATATTTATATAAATGTTTATGCAGTGCAGAGCAAAAAGTTATTTCTTGATGGGTTATAGTGGTTGAACATTAAGGCACAGAGGTAAGCAATAACTATCATAATTTGTTTTCTGTAAACATCTAACACCCTCTTCAAGGTAGCTCCAGGTAAATCAGGTTACATCTGGAAGTACTCTAAATCATTACTTCATTGATATGTAGATTACAATCTCTTCAGAAAGTACCCCCCTTTTTCGAATGGTCCCATTTTTAAGTAGAGTTAAACTATCCTTGCTGAGAGACAAAGCTTTCAGCTCTTAAGATTTATCTTGTAAACTGTCCCCGTTTGAAAGCCACGGCTGCTTTCCAGGTTTCCACACTCTGTGACATCAAAATTGTTTCTGGGAAAATGCCTTCAAGTTCTGGCAGATTGTCCACTTCCTTCACATCCATAAAAAATCCGAGCGACATTTTCAAACTGGAATAGCAAGCAGAGTTATCATGGTTGTATTTTTTCTAAACCATTATACAGAGGATCCTCATTTCCTTCTCATCAATTATCAAAACCTTTTTTTGAAACCATTCTCCCCAGCATCATTTCAAACTTTTGTTACTTGAATTATCAAGACCATGCCAGAAATTCTGCTTCCACTGATCTTTGAGGAAGAAAGTTCTGAAGATTCCCGATACTGAGAAAAAAACTCGCCTCATCTGTATCACAGTCATGGAGTTAAACAGCATGGAAACTGGCATTTTGGCCCAATTTGTCCATGCCGACCAAGTTGCCTAACTAAACTAGTCCCAATTGCCTGTGTCTGGTCCATATCCCTCCAAACATTTCCTTTCCATGTACCTGTCAGAGTATCTTTTAAATATTGCAATTGCACCCACCTCTATCCCTTTCTGTGGCACCTCATTCCTTATACACGCCACCCTCTGTGGAAGATGTTGCCCCTGGGATAACTTTTAAATCTTTCCCCTCTCATTTTGAGACTCGCCTACCCTCGGGGAAAAGAAACTGTGGCCTTTCACTTTCTCCCTGTTCCTCATGATTTTATAAACCTCTACAAAGATCACCCATTGGCCTCTTTTGCTCCCGGGGAAAAAACTCCTAGTCTGGCCTGCCTCTCCTTGCAACTTAAATCCAGACTCTTTACACCAGCAACATAGGAGTTTCACCCCTCTGTCCTTTCTCCACAACCTTCCAAGTTACCTCTTGACCATATATTTATTAATTTCCCTCAGGATGGCCACAACAAAACCTGCCCACCATATTTAATCTACAATCTACATTTAAAAAAATCATTTCCTCATGTCATTGTTATTTCTCTTCTCATTGATTTTTGTACCTGTAGCCACTGCATCTCCTCTTCATCAAGGGGAACTGCCACATCATCTACTCTCGAGACGTCTATTAATTTTGCACAACCTTTCATTACCTGGCATATCATCATGGTCCAGGAAGCTTCTCAGGGTCAGTTAGGGATGGGTAATAAATGCTCGCTGAACCAGCGACACATCTGTCCATTGACCAAATACAAAGTGGGTGGATTGTAGGACTGTAGCAGAGAGGCAAGGCTGTGCACTAAAAAACTAACCTTTTAAATTAGAGTTTGGCAGGATGCGGTTGTATGTGAACGTGTTATATAACAAGTACTCTTACCTCCAAGTTGGGTTGAAAGAGTCCGATGATTGAACATTTTTACATTTCAGAGTCAGCAACTCGTGCAATTCCAGTATGAAAGTATCAACACTTGCTTGGACAAAGAAGGAACGTAATTGTTTCTTTCCTTCCTCACAGAGGTGCTTTTTATATTCATTTTTAATCCCTGAGAAAGGATCCTGGAAACAGACACAAGAAAAAATGACAAATATAGTTGACTTTTTCACTCTGTTCTCAGGAAAGATTTCTCCTTCAGAGAAAATCAACAACGACACCAACATTTAAATGTATCTCACCATGTAATATTTGAATAAATATGAATAATATTTTCATTCATTTTCATAATTATGTACGATAACATACATATTTAAGTGTTAAATAATTAATAGCGAAACTGACTTTGACCATGACACTGCCCCCAGTCAAATAATAAATTTACACCTTTTATGATTGATTAACCTGCAATAGTGTTAGCAACCTGCAGCATGAAAGTCAGGGCATATTCTCTTCTCTCTTTAAAAGGAATTCCTATCTATCACACTATTGAGTAAGGAATTCCTATCAATCACATGAGTGAGAGGTTATTGTTGCAGCACCATTCAACCAGGGTGTTCTATCTGTCTCCTGTATGCTGACTCATCACCACCCATGATTCAGCCAACAACATTGTGTCATTGGCAAATTTATAGATGGCATTTGAGCTTGCTAAGCCACACAGTCATGGGTGTGAAGAAAGTAGAACAGAGGGCTATGCAACAGCCTTGAGGTTGATAGCACCTGTGTTGATAGTCAGTGAGATGTTACCGATCCACGCTGATTGAGATCTGCTGATGAGGAAACAGGATCCTGTTGCAGTGAGGGGTACAGAGACCCAGGCCTTGGAGCTTGGTGATGTTTGGAGGGGATGATAGTGTTGAACGCCAAGCTGCAGTCAGTGAACGGCAGCCTGATATACAGTATTTGTTCCTGTAATCCAGAAGATTCAGAGCAGAGTGGGGGGCCAGTGAAATAACATTTGCAGTTGACCTGTTGTGGGGACAGGCAATTTGAAGCAGCTCCGGGTCTTGATTTGTGCCATAACCAACCAACCTTTCAATGCACTTCATTATGGTGGATGTAAGTGCCACTGGAGGTCATGGTGCATTTGAGGCAGTCATTGAGGCAGGTCACAGTGCATTTCTTGGGCACGGGTACGATAGATGCCTTTTTAAAGTAGGTGGAAACCTCACCCACAGAAGCGAGAATATGAAGACGTCCTTAAATACTCCAGTCAGTTGGTCCGTGTAGGTCTTTAGCACTCGGCCTGGCACGCTGTTATTCACCCTCTTGAAAGACCGGCCGCAGAGACTGCGATCCCAGGTTTGTCAAGGGCTGTGAGCACTCGTACAAATGTGTCATTGTTCTTCCTTTCAGAGCATGCATAAAATGCATTGAGCTCATCCAGAAGTGACGTGTCATTGCCACTTATGCTACCCAGTTTCACCTTGTAGGAGGTGAAACCCCTACCAAAGCCATCGAGCATCTGTCTGTGACTCCAGCTTAGTCCAGAATAGTCATTTGCATATTTTGAAACAAGATAGAGAGCTGAGATTTAAATCAATTCACATAATCGCTGCAGAAAAACACCTTGTAGAGAAGTAGAATCACTGTAAATAACTCTGCTACTTATTATGCAGATGAAGCTGCTCCGTAACCTATCAGTTTTATGACCATCATTATATTAATGTTGACTGCTTCACTCATAGTTTAAAATGTGAACTATGATTCACTATATAAGAAGAATAAGTAAATATCTGCAGCCATTTAAAATTATGTAAATTCACTAATATATTGATCGATGAGCAGTGGAAATGCCCAGAAAGGCCCAAAGCATCCAAGAGTTCATTTTAAAAAAAAACACTGTCACTGAACTCAGAATTAATCCATGCAATTTATCTACAGCAAGCATTTCTAAAGCGTTGACCAAAGCCTACTTCCTCTTTCTTCAAGAAAGATGTTGTTGGCAAAGATATAGGAAAACCATTTGCATATTCCTGTTCAACTCTCACAACATCCCATTTTACTAAGCAAAGAAAACACAAAGTGCTGGAGGAACTCAGGGGGTCAGGCAGCATCTCTGGAGAACATGGATAGGCAATTTTTTTGATCCGGACCCTTCTTCCCGAAGCATCGCCTACCCATGTATTCCAGAGATGTTGCTTGGCCTGTCGAGCTCCTCCAGCACTTTGTATTATGCTCAAGATTTCAGCATTTGTAATTCTACGTGATCCCATTTCACTATTTGTTGCCAGTTTCTCAATGCCAATGGGCAAAAATATTTGGACTTCCAAAGATGGAAAATCAAGAAATATAGAATTTCAAGGAGGAAGTCAATCGCTGTTTTTTGAGGAACAAGAAAGGGTAATAAATGTGATGTATATAAACACTAACCACACATTCAAACCAATAAACAAATTATTCATACCCTATTCAAAATAAGTGAACATTCGGATTTTCTTGAAGAGAGGAGTTGCCAGAGTGCTTGGATGTGCTTCAAGTTGCATCGTCTCAATGTCTAGAATAAAATAACAGAAAAAAACATAATGTACAAAAATAATTGTTCATGACATGTGGGGTTGATGGTGCTTCATTTTGAAACACAAGCACATTAGATCCCACAGGAAGACAATTGATTCTCTCCTGGAATTATGGATTTTGTGAGGTGGTATTCTCAATTTTGTCACCAGGGAGGACAGAAAAAGGCCCATTATAGGTGAATCTGAGGGCAGAATTCATTCCGATGTTCTATATGTGTCCATATAGTATCATTGGTTCGGGGAGGGCACTTATTTATTAGTGCAGAGAATCTATTAACTCCAAAACCATACTTTGATATTAAAAGATTTTTTAAAAATCAAATATCAGACTCACTTGCTATTGAAATCTTAAACTGTCCACTTAATGTAGAAAATCCTTACTAAAAAAGAACTTTGATTTTCAAATAGGGATCTTTTTAGAAATCACAGCAGCACATATCATTGTTAGATCTAATAAAGATGGGCATTAAATTTTGAAATGTAGGACCTTATCATTCATCAATTTGATGCACCATCACTATTTTGTGGCCAAACACAGAAGACAATCGCTCTGTGGTAATATCGCATGCCAGAAATTAGATGAATAACCAGTTAATCATTTTTTTGCTGGTGTTGGATGAATATATCAGCACCAGAGAGACAGAGACAAAGAGTTTATACAGCCGGAAACAGTCTAATTTGCTTGCATTTGGCCCATATCCCCCTAAACTTTTCCGATTACTTGCTTCAGATGTTAAGATTTAACCAGGTCATCTGAAGACAGGAAGCATGTTGTTGTCAACATCTGCACTATTTTGTCATGGAATCTAAAGAAACTGTTTATTGTTGATCAAAAAACCTTAACACAAAACCCTACTGGTCCCTTGTACTTGACATGTATGTGTAAATTGTGTACTTGTCTCATGGAGCAGAACTTGGATCTATAAGCTCTGACTCAAAAGAGTTCTATCAATAGAGACAAGTTGACAATTCACCAGACACCACTAAGAATCCATGTGAATAGATAGATTTTTATACACATCATTGTCATCTTGAACCTTTATTTGTAAGGTATATATGAGAATAATTTACAATGATCTCAAAACACAAAATCACTAGATTAATGCTGCAATTTGTAATGCAAATAGGATAAATATATACTCACTTCCATTACATGAGGTGAGGTCTGAGCTTCCATTTGCAATACTTCTGTCAAATAGACAACCAGTTTTAGATCAGGGTCTCCTCCTGACATGGCCAAAAATCCTGAAGTGACTTCCACAGCAGTGAATGCTTCGCATACTTCACTGTATGACTGAAGTTTACCACTTATGACATTAATAACAGAGATTGGCAGTGATTCCTAAGAGGAAAAGCATTAGCAAGCACGAGTTAAAAATGATGACCGACTTGTAGAACATTACGAAGGGTTAAATGCTTGGTATTATTGTCATGTGTACAGAGATACAGTGAAAGATTCTGCTTAGTGTGCTATCCAGTCAAATCATGCTATCAAATCCCACACAAGTGCAACAGATCATGTAGAGAAAAATTAACAGAAAGTTAACAGATAACAAAATTAACAGATATAGTGTTACAGCTACGGAGAAAAATTTAAGAATCGTGCAAAGGATGTCTCAAGGTAAATTGGGAGATCAGATTACGCCCTTAGCTTACAGGAGTGTCGATAATATCAATGGGAGGGGGAGACTGGTTTGAAAGATGTACTGGCTGCATCTGCAACTCTTGTAATTTGATGTAGAGCTGTTGTCAAACCAAATGCAACTGGATAGGAAGCTTTCTATGGTGCATCAAAAGAAATTGGTAAGAGTCTTTGAAGGCGTGCCAAATTTCCTTCATCTTCTGAGGAGCTTTCTTGGCTGTGGCATAATATGGTTGGACAAGGACAAATCATTGGTGATACTTACATCAAGGAACTGTTATCAATTGAATTATCCCTCTGCATCTTTTATTTGGGAGGGGAAGAAAGGGGTTCCAGTGTGATGATGTATTATTTAATCTGGTTTTCATTGATGTTTTTTTCCAACTTATTTCTTCTCTTTCGTCTTGCATCATCATCCACACTGTTCTTTCCTCCCTCATATCCTCTTCCCTGGGCTCTGTATTTGCGTGTTAACTATATTTTTTACATTCTGAAGCAAGTTGAATAGCCTGAAACTTTAATTTCTCCAGCAGAATGAATGCAGTATTTTCTACGTGTATTCATGTGCAAAATTTACTTACAAACATACAGCATTTAAAAGATCAAACTAAAATACCTGAGGAATTTTGTTTTGGATATCTTGAAAGATAATTCCATAATTTCTGTCTTGTCTGTAAATCAGCGTAGGTATTCCCTGAAAAATGTGGGGGGAAAAACAGATGACCATTTGGAGCACCGCACTGACATCCTTCACAAGTTCTATTATTATGTTTCGCTTGAGCAGCTTACAACCCAGCGGTATGATATTGATTTCTCTAACTTCAAGTAACCCTTGCTTTCCCTCTCTCCGTCCCTCCCCCACCCTAGTTCTCTGACTAGTTTTACTGTCCTCCTGATTCATTTTATTGTTTGTATGCCTTATTGTCACCTTTCCCTCAGCCAACAATGAACCATTCTACATTTCCTTGAACATAGTCTGCTTTGATCTGTCATTTTCACGCCTTACCCGTATATATCTCTAGTTTCCCTCTCCCCTGACTCTCAATCGGAAGAAAGGTCTCGACCCGAAACATCACCCATTCCTTCTCTCCAGAGTAGTTGCATGTCCCGCTGAATTATTCCAGCATTTTGTGTCGATCTTCCATTGTTATAGTCCTTTTTTTCATAGTTGGTGATAGTTTGTGCAGATTTATTTACAAAACTAAATACAAGGCACCACTCTCATTAATGGTGACTTACTTTTAAATGAATAAGTGGTTTTCCTTTTAAAAATCTGTTGGTCAGTTGCTGTTCAATTCTCTTGAAGTCATACTCTGTCACTATTTCGCTTCCCTTTTCCATTGTATATTGACAGTTGGACAAGAGGAGAGGAATGATGTCCTTTTCAACCTCATATCTGATTACATGCAAGTCGGATACGTCCTGTGGACTGACTGAGTATCTGCAAAGGCCACAAAATTTGATTAAAGGCACATCAGATTGAAAAAAACACCTTTTTTTGTTTGATTAATGGTTATGTCTTGACAATATATCTTACCTATGTGTTACAAGAGACAACAGAATTCACTTAGACACAAGGAACTGCGGATGCTGGTTTACAAGAAAAGGACACAAGGTACTGGAGTAACCCAACGGGTCAGGCAGCATCTCAGGAAGACATGGATAAGGAGAAGGGGCCCTGAAATTTTGCCTATCCATGCCTTCCAGAGATGCTGCCTAACCCGCTGAGTTGTTCAGCACTTTTTGTCTTTAAACAAAAACTTTACAATTACGTTCAATTTTAAATCACAATATAGAGTTACATTTTGTACAGCTTGTATCATTGCAAGCTCCCATGGCATTCAAAATTCTAATTCTAAATTGAATATATTATCCTATCTCTTCTGTAATGCTAAGATTACATCTATACAAGAATGATCTTCTTCTTCACAAAGACTGACAAAAGCTCAGTTATTTTAAACTGTTAAGAATTTCTCGCTCCCATGGCATTCAAAATTCTAATTCTAAATTGAATATATTATCCTATCTCTTCTGTAATGCTAAGATTACATCTATACAAGAATGATCTTCTTCTTCACAAAGACTGACAAAAGCTCAGTTATTTTAAACTGTTAAGAATTTCTCTCCACAATATACTTAGATTGATCCGAGTAGTTTCAACATTTTTTGTTTTTTATTTCAGATTTCTAATACGTCAGTTATTTTAACATTAGTATTCATTTTAATGATCTGAACATGCCTGAAATTGAAAAGTTCTGATGAGGTGCCATTAAATAAAAAGCTATCCAGATGTCAACTAATTCCTTTTCTCTCCATTTGGTTCATGATTTTCTAAGTTCATTTGCCTTATGCCAAATTAGAAGAATGAACATTTTTGATTTTACATTGTTGAACGGTAACACAGGTATTAACCAAAAAAAAAAGAATGGTAGGATAAATAGTTAAAAATAGAGCACCAATGCATGTAACAACGAACTCACGGTGTAGATTCAATAGTATACTTCTCCACTGTATACACAAAGTCATTCTGAAGAGCTATGAGGTAGCTAACTAGTGCAGTAGAGCACAAGCCAAGACCTTGGCGTCGAGGGAGCAGGACCTCAAGTTGGCAGTTTTGCATGTCCAAATCCAAAGCACCAAGCTCTTCCGGAATCTTAATTTCACCTGTAATTTATGATTTGCAACAAAGTAAACCCATTGCCATTAAAACTGAAAATACTCAAAACATATACCTTGCATTTTTGTGTTTTTTACTTGCCACTCACAATGTTGTCGACCTCAGGAGCCAACCTGTTTTATTTATATATTCTACTTATAGATTCTGCTTCTGCTTGGAATGGTACCTCCCAAATAACACACAACGTGTAAGCCAAGTCCTCCTCTGGCTTTGTAAGCTTTCAATAAGTCTCCAAAGAGATCAGAATCAATTCTGGCTTTATGGATAGCAATTCTGCCTGAATCAGAGGGCATCAACTCAAATTTTAGTGGTACTTAGAACACAAAATCCTATCTGATTTAATTCACTGTTAAGGAAGTGCTGCACCATTAGAAATATCATATATAAGTCTAGGAAGTTAAATCAAGATCTTCTGTATGCTTGCAGAAGGCTGGAATAAGATCTCATAAGTTGAAGGTCAAACAATTGTCATATCTAGTATTTGTTCCTTAAATAATATTAGCACACAGTCAAAATACAAATGAGGTAGTTGTTATCATATTATGCTGTTTGAGAAGCTGTGTTGCTGTACACAAATTGCTCATTCATTTCCCTGTGGGAAATTCAGCTTGGGGAAAAAATCAGTCTCAAACTAATTTCTATTCTTTTTCTTCTCCCCATTACATGTTCCAGTTTAGGTATATCCATCATACATATAGACCAGTAAGTCCAAACGGAGAAATCAACATGACAGAAATCTACGTTCTAGGTGTATTGAACTTTTAAAAGTGTTTCGAGCAATATTGCTAGGGTTCAGGGGCAAGACATGACCTAACAACCAAAGTTTTGATCATTGAGATTATCAGGAATATCTTATTAATAGTTAGCTTCAGAAATGCGTTCTGCAATATCATCACATTCAAGATGAATGGTCTTGATTATGAGGGAATATGTCACAAATGTTACTCTGATGAGACAAGAGCAGACCCTGCTTTTCCGTAGCCCTTGCAAATGTGGAAATCTGTAAGATACTGTCACTGATTAGCCAATGCGCTCTGAGTTCAGCATGGCGGTGGGAAATTGCCCTTGTTATAGTTTGGACTCAATGAAGAGCCCTGTGTTAGAATAGGGGAGACATAAATTACCTCTTCCCTTTATCTAGAAATGAACAGAAGACTTGAGAGAGCCTCTAATATGAAGAGATCTGTAAACAAGTTTTTAATGTAAAAATCTTAATTATTTCTATATTTCCGTTTATATTTCTAATGGAAAAATCTAATTTAAATTTGTCCTCCAAGTGTTTTAGACTGATTTATGTATTCAAGCATCATTGGAATGTATTTTAAGTTTTGGGAATGTTTTTGAATGTCAAAAGAACATTTCAAAACACTCATGAGGTCTGAGGTATTTGACAACTGCATCTGAAATGTCCTTCTTGCACCATTTTGTGAGCACGGTTTGTTTGGCTATTTCATGAGATCTCACTGGGGTCTGTGGACTCTTTACACAAGCAGAGAATCGTGCAAGTTGCTCCAAGTGGTTTACGAAGTTCCCCTTGGGAGGATTGTTTTTAATAGATTTGAATGTCTCTATTAAAGGTTAGTGCAAGTGGTTCAACGCTGATCAAAATTTCTGCCCCAATATTCTATGTAGAATTGGAGACACAAGAGACTGCAGATGCCAGAGTGTGGACGAAAATAGACAGTGGATGTTTTGGGACTGAGGGGAGGTAGCCAGTATAAAGAGACGAGGGCTAGGATGTGGCAAGAGTTGGCATGTCACAAATGGATCCATGTGAGGAAGTTGATTAGTAGATGGAATCATGTTGGGGAGAGAAATATAGAGAGGCTGGGAGATGATCATGGAGACAACAAAGTATTGCAAATTATGGAATCCAATAAGGATGATGAAGAGCAGGCCCATACAAGAGAAAGGTGTCGGGCGGATATGAGATCCAGCAGGAGGTCTGTGGGTGATGGATAGATGGAATGGGTGGAGGAAAGGAAAGAAACTGGGTGACAGAGGGCTGGGCAGTTGGTAGAAGAAAGGATGTGTGTGAGAGGACTTTGGTGGATCAGATGGAACAAGAAAGAGACAGTGGTGCGGGTTACCTGAAATTGGAGAATTTAAATGTTCATGCTGAAGGGCTTTAGACTGCCCTGGAGGAATAAGTTTTTATAGTTTGCTCTTGGTTTCACACTGGCAGTGGAAGTTCAGGTCAGACAGGTCAATGGGGAATAGGGAAGGGAATTAAAGTGGCTTGCAAATGGGAGCTCTAGATAGTTATGGCGGACAGAGTGCAGGTGCTCAGCATATTGGTCACTTAATTCGCATTTGGTCTCATCCATGTACAGGAGGCCATATCGAGGACAACAAATGCAACAGACGGAGCAGTAGGTAAATGTTGGTCTCACCTGTATAGGATTATTTACTTCCTAATCGAGAATTTAGCAATCATGTAATATATCTGGTGATACAGGAAATTTAAAAAACATTTTTGATTAGGTTTTGAAGTTAATAACAAGTAATGCTTACCATTAGTAATGAGGAACGTTCGAAGCTGGTTCCACACAGAGATAAAGCATGAGATTTGGGATGTAAATGTACTCTTTATTGGTTCTAAAGACATCAAAGCAAAAGTGGGATTAACATCAAATGTTTCTCCCACCCAACAAAAAAAATCTAATCTGATCCCATGCTGTAAAAGGTAATTACCAGAGTTGATGGTTTGAAGAAAATCAGAAGCGGATTGCTTAGGTACCTCTGTTGTATTCTGAAATAGTTTCGTCAAGTCATTCTGAAGCGCCAGTAATTCTGGCAGGTACTTCACCAGCCTCAACTGTACTTCCTACATATCAGATCATTGAGAGTTTATTGAAATATTAAGGAAGACCATCACCAAGTTAGAGTTCATTCCTTTTACATGCAAGAAATAGTTGCAAGAAATAGAGAGAGAGGGAGCAAATGGGAGAGGGAGAGCGAAAGAGAGAGGGGGAACAAAAGAGGGGGAGCAAAAGAGAGAGGGGAGAGGTGAGAGGGATGGTGTGGGTGAAAGGTAGGATGACCGAGGTGAGAGAGATGTGGAGCTACTATCTCTTTACATACAAGAAACAATATTTCACTGGAATATAGATCAAAAAACAATTCATACCTTTTGTAGGAATGTCTGCAGGATTGGCACATTTTCTTTCTCTTCCTTATTCTCCATTATATGTCTCAAATGTTCAGGAGAAATTCTCTTTCTACATGCCCATATAGAAGAGCAATGCAAGGTATCCCCTTTGGGTAATGTAAGGAATGTTTGGGGGTCACTGTACACAATTTTGACAATAGAATCTGAACCACTTCTTTTATCTTGACTTATCTGGCTGTTAATATCCACAAGCTTCCTGTCCAGATTCTGTTAAAACAAATGTTCACAGGTAAATTGATGATACTGTAATTAAAATAATCACACTTCAAAGGTACATTTATGCAAATTTTCATGTACTGTTTAAAAAAATATTTCCAATAGTAAATAGAAATGAAAATAGAACAAAATAAAAGGAATGTTCAGTTACATGGTTTCTTTCATGTTTTCAGGGATTCTAAAGTGCTTTATGGCCAATAGAACTTAGAAGATAGAAAAGTACACCACAGAACAGGCCCTTCGACTCACAATGTGTATTTCAGGCACCCAACACCCTTTGTATAAAAAACATTCTCTGTGCATCTCTTAAATTTTGCCCCTTTTAAAGCTTTGCCCTCTAGTCTCTGACATTTCCATCCTGGGAAAAGGGTTCTGATAGTCTATCCTATCGATGCCCTTCTTAATTTTATGTACTTTTATTAAGTTTTCTATTAACCTCCTGCATTCTAAAGAAAACGCTAGAAATTTGTCTAACCTTTCCTTGCAGTTAATGCCCCCTAATGCAGGCAGCATTCTGGTAATACTCTACTGCACCAATGAGTTAATTTTAAATAGTGTCATGTTTATTTTCTTACACGACTCCTTCATCGCTCTGACATTAAGATAAATCTTCAAAATATTTGCAGATAAAATGTTGATTATTGTTGAGCAAAAAAAAAAAAATTATTAGAAAGACATTTTTCAAAAATTAAAATGCTTTATTTTGCTTGCATGGAAAATCTATTAATATTAATTTTCACATTATAAAGAGAAACCCCTGTTAAATCTATTTTTCAAGATGCAAACAAAAATATATTTCCTGTGTTGTTCCTGAGCAAGCTTAAAATTTCATTCAATCTTGTGTGTCAGTTTCCATTTCCACATTTCAGCTTGATCTACTTCATCACCACAGCATTATCTTAATTTGTTATTACCAATGCTCTGAAAGCACCACAGTATTAAACTGAACTGGCATATTTGCAAGTGCAAGCAGAATATATATTTTTAAATGAGAGATACACAAACAAATGCAGGTGCACAGTGTGCTGGAGTAACTCAGCAGGTCAGGCAGCATCTTTGGGGGATGTGGATAGATGAAGTTTCGGGTTGGACCCTTCTTCAGACTGATTGCAGTAGGGGGGAGAAAGCTGGAAAAGAGGTGGGTAGGACAAAGCCTAGCAAGTGATAGGTTGGTACAGATGAGAAGTGTTTGATTGGCAGATGGGTGGACAAAGACGAGAGATGAAAAGGGGCAAGAGGGTGTCAGATAAGGAGAGTGAAATGTAAAGACAGAGGGAGGGATATAGGTGGAAGAAGACAGGAGGAGGGGACAAGGGAAAGTGGGGCTGGGTTGTGAGAGAAACGATACTCACCACAGTGCATGGGGATGGGGTACAGGAAAGGGCGGGAGGGAGAAAATAGGGGGGGGGGGATGGTGTTTCCTAAAATTGGAGAATTCAATGTTTATATGTTGGGTTGCAAGCTAAACAAGAGTTTTTCCTATAGATTTTTTGTTGTTAGATAAAGGGCATCTCTTAATGTACACATTTCCCTTTTTAACTAAGTTCTAATAATTTTGGATATACCGATTAACCAATATAATTTTTAAAAGTTGCAACTTGGAATCAAATTACAATATCCTATGATGTGGCATGTCATTTGTGTAGATGAGAGGGAAACAGCATTCATGACTGCTGGCAAGCTTATCACTACATAATCTTGGAAGGTTAAAGAAGTGTATTGTTTCAATCACATAATGGAATACCATCCTGAGAAAAGTGTTCTGCTTTGTGCTCATTAGGTCCAGGCAACATACCTTAAGGTAACCCAGTGTGTAAAGATATAAAGAAACATTAATGGGAATTAGTTGTATCAGCTGAAACCATAGTGCAGAGGTTTAAGATAAAAGGGGTCAAAGGGACCTGAGGGCAACTATTTTACACAGAGGCTAATGGGTATGTGGAATGAGTTGCCAGAGGAAATGGTCGGGGCAGGTTCAATAACAACATTTAAGACATTTGGATAGGTGAATGGATAGAAAAGATTTAGAGGGATATTGGCTAAATATCGGCAAATATGTCTGGCTCAGATTGGCGTCTTGGTTGGCATGGACTAGTTGGGCTAAAGCGCCTGTTTCCATGGCATACTCCATCAATAAAAGTGATTATATGCTGGGCTTTTCTGATCTGAAGTTGGAAGTCAACAAATGAAGTTGAATAACTACTTGAATTTGCTCTTTTTAAAATCTACTGCTGAGCAGAGGGTTTGCATATTCAGGTTAGTCAGAATTCTAAAATATAGTTGCAATACTTAACTTAAAAATAAAAATTGTATTGTGTATTCTTCCAGAGGCATGTATTTTAAATATTATTTTAATAAATAAAACAGAAATAAATGAGATCTCACCACCACTGCAGGAGTTATCACCTCTTTTGAAATAAAGTTCTCCCAATTTTTCCTTTGTGCCTTGGTGGACAGGTTTCCTGGTAATGTAGGGACTAGAAATATAATATTTTAAAAAGTAGATGGAGAATTTTAGTGACAGAAATAAAAATACATATGTTCTTCTACTTAGTACTTGTTGACCTTATTTTTCTCATTTATTTAAACACAGATACTTACGCTCCTTTTGATTAATGAGTTGGCTGAGAAAGAGATGAACAACTATGGTAGTTTCATCAATAGTCTTTGCCAGTGAATTCCTGAGCTGTTCTATGTCTTTTTTGATATGACACCAGAGAAAGTCCCTTGGATTTTGAACTTGTGGTTGTATAATTTGTTCTATTGACTATGAAAAAGAATGTAGAACAAAAAAATTATTAAAATAATTTACATATTAAGATAATTTTGCAATTTGAGTGCAAGTTAAGGATGTACAATGTTTTAAAACTTTTGCAATCTACTCACATTTGTGCACATTGGTATTGTGCCATATTGAAAGAAAATCCCAAACTAACTGTGCAAAATAGTCACTCTTTTTGAGACAAGTGGGTATTTATATCTAAAAAATCTATGATAATTCGAGTACGATACCAGATCCAGTACATTAGCCTTATTTAGTTAATTATTCTATTATTTACACTTCATTGTGACCAGAAGAGAAACTGTACCATATGAAAATCTTTATTCTGAAGATGGAATAACTTGCAATATCCATTATATGGTAAAACATGATATTACCTCAGGCTTAATTTTATCTACTGTTAGGTTTGTCATGGAACCAAGCAGCAATGCCAAGGGGCCACAAATATGGTACAGTTTCTCTTCTATAGACAATAGACAATAGGTGCAGGAGTAGGCCATTCAGCCCTTCGAGCCAGCACCGCCATTCAATGCGATCATGGCTGATCACTCTCAATCAGTACCCCGTTCCTGCCTTCTCCCCATACCCCCTCACTCCGCTATCCTTAAAAGCTCTATCCAGCTCTCTCAATTTATGTGTAAATGTTTGATGAAAGGGCAGAATGTACAATTACATTTATCTATATTTATTAATGTATCCTGATGTCAAACATGGGATCTCTTGCAATCTTTCAATGCTGAAACAACCTGCTCTTAGTTTTAATCATATTTTACAATCAGAAAATATCCAGCACCATTAACTGGAAAAGCTATGTGCAAATATTTAATTAAAAACGAGTGAAACATCAACCAGGAAACATGAATCATCTCGTACTCCTAAATCAACTTTTCCAAGGCTAGTAAAGCTATGGATCTCCTGACTGTGCCAGATATTACTCCCCTTTATAAAATTTGTAGGCATTTATTAAAACAGTCACCAATTTCTGATTTACTTCAACGTTTCTTTAAGTTTGTTCTATTTATTGTCAACATGAGGTTTATTATTATCATGTGTATTGTCACGTGCTATAGTGAAAAGCTTTGTTTTGCATGGTACCCAATTAAATCAGATAATACTATACAAAAACACAATCAAGTCAAACTCAAGTAAAACAGGTCAAGAAAAATAGATCCAGAGTATAGAATATACAACTTTGATGTTTAAGCAGGGTTTTTCAAAAACCAGCACTCCAGTGTCTATACAAAATACTAACAACGGTGTAAAAAATAGATTTTGTCAAGAAACATATGCATTTAACTGATATGCATGATTACTAATACCAAATCCTTATAAATGAAATACCTTGACATCCTCCATCGTTCCTATAAACATAGCCACATGTGTCATCAGACGCACAAGTAAAAATGACACCAAGGACATTTGTCTGTCAGGAGCAACGATTGTTTCTCTTTTGCTGGGATCACCTAAGATGTGTCCCGTTTGTGTTCTGTCCATCCTAAATATCAGATAAATTAGCTTTAATACATCCTTCATAAAGATTAGAAATGTATAAAAGTCATGTTAGATCGGATACTGTGCAGTCATGTATCTTTTAATTGAACAAATCCCATTGTCAGCTGATCCAAAGAGCTGGAATCAGCAACTCCTTCCCACCACTGGCTTAGAATCCCCAAATTTGGCATCCACACCTAACATGTGTGTCAACAAGTTAGTTGAAGGAAAGTTTTTGACTGAAAAGACTACTTTGTATTAATTAGGAAAATAATCAGTCCACCTTTTCTTAAAAAAAACTATTTATGAAATGTATTCATCATTGGAAGACTAGCATTTATTGCCCATTTTTTCATCTCAGTTTTATCTTACAAACTCTGTGAATTTTAAAAAGGTATCTTTAATAGACATGCATTATAGTTCTGAAGGTAGGAAAATAGTAATGAATCAGATTAATATATAAGAATGTTTTAATGTATTACTTTATGTGATGACGCCTGGTCATTTTGGTTCACTTTCCAAAGAATGGCCCTATAGCTTATCCCTCAATATCCTCTCCAGAAACATTTCTACCACTGATCTTTGGCTTCTTGTTCTATACTTCTCAGGCTTTTCTTTGCAGCCCTTCTTAAATAGAGGCACAATAGAGATTATGAAGATGAAAGAACAGCTAAATCGTTCGTAGTGTGCTTTCTTGGAGGGAACTTGCAAATAATGGTGGCATTTGAATGCACCTGCTGCCTTTCTGCTTGTTGTGGCTGCAGGTTTTGGGAGGTCTGCAATAAGAGTCTTGAAAAGTTGCTTTGAGATAACACAGTTACAGTTACCACATAACAATCAGCTTTCCCATGAAATTTTTCACACCGAGAGAGAAAATATTATCCTACGTAATAAAATTTCCAGTCTTGCATCTACTGTACAGTTTGGAAATCGTGAGAAAGTTTATGGGAGAAGTTAGTCTCTTAAACATATTTACAAATTTGCATATAAATAACTACCTAATAATTACATACGACTTCAACTATGCCTATCACAATTATATTAATTTTATATTTCTGGACGCTTGAGCATGACTTGGTATTTGTTAAACGAAACCCAATATCAGAGGTCATAATCTTCCTCACTGGGTTAAAAAAAACAAGCTAATTTTAGAAATGTTAAATGGTTCCAAGTATCCATTTGATAGAAGCATTGCTTGTATGTAACAGTTTGATTAGATTTATGCAAGAGTACTCTTTTCTGACCAGAATGAAAATGTTCTTACGGAGCAGCTGAAGCAAATCCAGGAACACCTTTGTGATCACGTCCTCCAACTAGAGCTTTGCATTCAAGACAATGGGCTGTTTCCACAGGTTGACCACACTAGAATTAGAAACCAGAAATGCAACACCACACTTTGCATTTAAAGCATTGAAAATATTTGACGGTTTATAAAGAAATAAGAATAAATAGAGCATATTAATTTACCTCTCCTACAAGGCAAGGATGTCCATTTGGGCATTCTGGCAAGAAAAACAAATATATTTGTCAATGATTACATTGAACATTTTTCAAATGGATAAATGCACTCAAAAAGGCTATTTTTTTTTACTTACGATACCATACAAGATTCTGTAAAGCAGCCCATCCTCTAGCTTCAATGGTTATATCTTCAGGCATTGTGGGTAGGAACGTATTCTAAATGTATATTTGACAAAAGGGTAAGTTCATTTTGCTGTAATGTTTTTCTCATACATGAAGAAATATTTTCATTTATACTCTTGATATTCAAGAGTTTATTTTCAGCAGTTTTTACAATTGAAAGAACAATTTGCATTTTTGTCAAATGTAAATGTCTGAAGTCCAGATATTGCAAGTTATTTTCACTTTTAACATGGCAAGCAGGAGAAAAAGACTGAAAATGTTCACTTGTTGAAATGTTTAAGATATAAGCAAATAACATACCACCATAAGAGCAGGTTGGAAAGATAGATCCTGCAGTGGAGTCAGGATGCTATTTTTCTCACTGAACAAGATGACAGCTGCTGCATGAATGATTATCTCGATAATTGTCCTCTCCTGGCTATTTAACCCTGGATTAATCTCAAGTCCAGGAATGTCATTCTTGAGTAATCTGATGGCAAACTTCTTACACATGGGAGAGTGAAAAAGATTTTCTTCCTCAATGTACTTCGCAATAACATCACATTGCTGAAAAAACATAAGCAATGAAATTCACTTGGGAAGCCGAACTATGGAACAGAATAAAATGTTAAAGAATCAAAATCCTAAAGAATGAAGATTGCAGTGACATTTTTATATATCCAGGAATCTAGAGTTCCTGATTGAACTGAAGTATGCTTACTATTGTAATTTCAGTACTTTACGATTCAGCATCTGCAGCTTCTTGTGCCTCCAATGTAATTTTTAGCATTAAAATCAATGTTGATTAAAAAACATACTTAAAAGGAAAGAAGTAACCAGTTATGCAGTGTTATAAAATTCTAATTGACAAGAATATAAACTAAAACTATATTAGCTCCCCCCCTGCTAAAGCCACTCTTTTCCAAATATTATTCCATGAATAAAAAATCAGGTAACTTCTGCCAAGATATGGATAAGCTAGAACTGGGCGTATTTCAGAAGCTTTCCAAATAACCGTGGTAGTGTAATAACTCTAAAAACACACCGATTGTAAAAGAAAATGTTTAAATATTCACTTGTCCAGTATTTTAAAAAGACTAGTAGTCACTAGCATGTGGTCTTGAGAGAACAAAGGTGAGTGATCTTTTTGAACCACTAAACAATATGAAGATACTCCAACAGTTGAGTTTAGTTTATTTTCACGTGTACCGAGGTATGGCGAAAAGTTTTTGTTGCGTGCTAACCAGTCAGTGGAAAGCGAAGGCATGATTCAATGGTAAGAAGTTGTTGAATTTAGCTGCAGAGATGATGAAAGAATAAAAGATACATTTATAAACTGGTGTGCCGGTAGCAGAGTCTTGCAGATGATGGTGTTCCCAATGTGCTCCTGTCTATTCAGGTGGTATACATCGTGGCTTTGAGGATGTGCTGCTGAAGCCTTTCTAGATGGCTGCAGTGCATTTTGGAAATTTCATACTTTCCACTAAATCCACTGATAACATAGAAACATAGAAAATAGATGCAGGAGTAGGCCATTTTGCCCTTCGAGCCAGCACTGCCATTCAATATGATCATGGCTGATCATCCAAAATCAGTACCCCGTTCCTGCTTTCTCCCCATATCTCTTGATTCCATTAGCCCTAAGAGCTATATTTAACTCTCTCTTGAAAACATCCAGTGAATTGGCCTCCACTGCCTTCTGTGGCAGAGAATTCCACAGATTCACATCTCTCTGGGTGAAAAAGTTTTTTCTCATCTCAGTCCGAAATGGCCTAACCCTTATTCTTAAACTGTGACCCCTATTTTTGGACTCTCCAACATCGGGAACATTTTTCTTGCATCTAGCCTATCCAATCCCTTAAGAATTTTATATGTTTCTGTAAGATCCCCCTCTCATCCTTCTAAATTCCAGTGAAGATAAGCCTTGTCGATCCATTCTTTCATCACATGTCAGTTCTGCCATCCCGGGAATTAACCTGGTGAACCCACGCTGCACTCTCTCAATAGCAAGAATGTTCTTCCTCAAATTAGGAGATCAAATCTGCACACAATACTCCAGGTATGGTCTCACCAGGGCCCTGCACAACTACAGTAGGACATCCTTGCTCCTAAACTCAAATCCTCGCGCTATGAAGCCGAACAAGCCATTTGCTTTCTCCACTGCCTGCTGTACCTGCATGCTTACTTTCAGTGACCGATGTACTGGGATGCCCAGGTCTCATTGCACCTCCCCTTTTCCTAATCTGACACCATTCAGATTAATAATCTGCTTTCTTGTTCTTGAACATGAAACATTTCATTTTCAGATATAATTTACATCACTAGAGGGTGGGTCTATTGAGCAACATAGATAAGAATACTGCACAAATTCGTCAATCATATCAGAATTTGAAGCTTTAGAATCTGGAATACAGAATAAAAACTAGAAGCAGTCCTTCCAAACATGTCCCTGTTTTCACTGCAGCTTTTCAAATAAATTATATACTAGGGTTCTTTTTGCCAGGGTTCAGACTCTGCTAACTTTTGTGTGTTTAGAATACTGTCTTTACAGATGTGGGGTTAAATCCAGCATAAAACTGAGGGCTGAAAGATCGATAACAAACACATTTTGTAACGATTCTATTGGAGCCAGTTGTGCAGAGCTGAACAATCACAAAAAATATATACTCAGATAAAAAGACAGTGCACATTAAGGTTGCCAAGACCATCACTTCTCTACCTTCACATAACCCATATCCCTCCATTCCGTACATATCCATATGCCTATCCAACCCTTTTGTAGGCCACTAACGTAATTGCTTCATCCACCACATTTCAGGCACTCACCATCCTTTGTGTAAAACACTTGCCATCATCTTTAAACTTTGCCTCTCTCACCTTAAAGCTAAGCCTTCTAGTATTTTGCCCTCAAGTAACATTGCCAAAACTGCCAGACTTCAGCGTAAATTGAAAGGTGGCTTCTTCATCAGTTCAATGCTTTGAACTACTGTCATAAAGAGTGATGAAGTCACAGAACTATACAGCTCAAACGCCCAATAATACAGCCCAATTCATCTGTGCCGAACAATTTGCCGAATTGCACTTTGAAGATTAGGGGAATCCGCTCTGTATCCGGTCATGGTATACTGGACCTTGGACTGTTTGATAGTTATAATGAGTGGAGAAAATGCATGATATAAAGTTTTCCCAACCTATGATGATGCCGCTCTTTTCCAAATTCACTTTAATAATATATCACAGACCACTGCCGTTCGTGATATATATAAATGATTTGGACCTAAACATAGATGGGCTGGTTGGTAAATTTGCAGCTGACACCAAGATTGTTGGGGTTGCGGACTGTGATGAAGGCTGTGAGAAAGTCAAAGTTTACAGCAGGAGAAAAGGTAAACTGTAGAAATGGGCAGAGAAATGGCAGATGGGAGTTTAATCCGAGCAAATGTGGTGTGCTCTTTGGGAGGCCAAATGGAAGGGGAAAATATACAATTAATGGCAGGACCCTGAACAGCATTGATGTACAGAGGGATCTTCGGGTCCAAGTCAGTAACTCCCTGAATGTGGCAATACAAGTAGATAGAGTAGTAAAGCAGTATATGCTCTGCTTGCTTTCATACGTCAGGGCATTGACTATAACAGTCAGGAAGTCATGATGCAACTTTATAGATCTTTGGTTAGGCTGTATTTGGAGTACTGTGTGCAGGTCTGGTCGTCCCATTACAGGAAGGATATGGGGGCATTGGAAAGGGTGCAGAGGCAGTTTACCAGAATGATGCCTGGATTAGGTGGCCTGAAGAAGGGTCTCAACCCAAAATGTCACCCATTCCTTCTCTCCAGAGATACTGCCTGTCCTGCTGAGTTACTCCAGCATTTTATGTCTATCTTAGGTGATATTAGCTACAGAGAGGCTGGACAGACTTGGATTGTTTTCTCTGGAATGCTAGACGTGCGGGAAGACCTGATAGAAGTATATAAAATTATGAGAGGCATAGATAGGGCAGACAGTCAAAACCTTTTTCTCAGGATGGAAAAATCCAATACTAGATTAGATAGCTTTAAGGTGAGAGGGACAAAGTTTAAAGGACATGCTGGAGAGGCTTCGGGTCCACGGCTCACTCTGGCTGCAGCGCTGGCGGCACGGGGCCGAGGTGAGTGGCTCCCTCTCCTCTTCCCTGTCCCCCCTCGCCCGCTTACGGGGGACACTCCCTGCCCAGCAACGGGTCCACGGATCATCAGTTGGGGAAGCTTGCTGGGTCCACAGGATCTCCAGTTGGGGGAGGGTTGCTGGGCCCGCTAGATCGTCAGTTAGGGGTGGATTGCCAGAAGAGGCCCGCAGGAAAGATTTGGACCCAACAGGTCCACGCCAATCTAGTCAATTTTAAAAAGCAAATCCTTTTGGATATGCAGGGAATAGAGGGATATTGCTTATGTGCGGTAGAAACATTGTGGAAAGGGCCTGTTCTTATGCTACACTATTCTATGTTCTATAAAACATTCCCCTGGATTGTTTTATTCCCATGCTCTTTAAACATAAAAATTTACAAGCAGAAAAATCAGCAACATTGTGTTCAAGCTACTTAATATCCATTCCACTCATTATCCAGACTTACGTCTTTCTGTGGATGGTCACTTGGTTTGCTTGATGCGTACAGAATAGTGAATTCCCGGAATATTGCGAGGGTCATATGAACACCTTTCTCTTTGGAAGAGCATTTGCAAACCTAATGTAAAATAATTTTGGTTAAGATTACTTTAAAGCAGAACAACCAAACACACATACTCCAGAAATAACTATGAAAATTCTATTGTCCAGCCTATCCTTCCAAACATAGGAACATAACAAATAGGAGAAGGATATTCAGTCCCTTGACTCTTCTTCAATTCTTGGCTGTTTTAGGCTAATCTGGTCCTTGATCTCGAATCAAGCTTTCCTGTCTGATTCCCATTACTCTCAATTCCCTTGTAATCCAAAAATCTACCTCAGCATTGAATATATTAATTACTCTGATCCACGGGTCTTTGGGCCCGATCAATTTTAAAAGGCAAATCCTTAATCCTGACACTGTTCTCCCTCCTTCTAGATCCACCTTCCACCACCAAAAGATACATTGTCCAAATATCCACCCCTTCATGCCATTTCCGAATCTGATGCTTCAGTGTGGTAATCCCTCCACTTGTAATTTCCAGAGTCTATGGGCATATTTCTCATAATACATCTTTGTAACTAGGAATCCATCTAAAGAAACTTTGCTGCACACCTCTACGGCATGTATATGATTTCTTAACTGAGTCCAAAACTAAATACACTAGCTCATGTGTGCTCACACCATGCAGCAAGACTTCCTTACTCTTATACTCCACCCTCTTGCAACAAAAGCTAACATTTCTTTTTTTTAAAATTACTAAATGACAACTTCCCATAATTTACGAGGACACCCTGAGCTCTCTAATCACAAATCACTCTTAAATAATACCATATTTTGCCATATTACTAATATTGCGATCTCATTATATTATATTACATCTTTTTGTTCACATTTAACTATCAGCATCCCTTTCATTGGTTCTTCCTCACAGTTACTTTCCCATTCATGTTTGTATCATCTGCAAACTACCTAGGGAATATGCACACATATGAAATGATTCATTAAAGGTTAGTCTTCACCAGTGTTGAACTCCAAATTTGCATTAGGCTAGTTCACTTCAATTGAATGCAAATATATTCTGGCTTCATGGCTGACTTACTTTTAGGTATTTTGTCTCATACCTTTATAGCTTCTTCAATAGTTTTAGGCTCACTGAAAACAAAGGATTTGAATAATGCATCACGAAACGTTTGATAATTTTTGCCACATGCAACGTAACGATCAATTTGTCCAGAACACTTTCTCTGTAAACCAAAAAGAGATAAAGCAAGGTAATTTTTGGGAGATTTTACAATATTTCTTCATTATCCATTACTTTTTCTCCATTTTTATACCTCCCATTCAAAGGCCTTTGAATGTTACTGGAAATATTTCCATGAGAATTAAGGGTTGCCCAGAACCTCTTCAAAGAGGCAACATTATCTATATCACTCTGAGCCATTTATCATCTCTACATAATATGCCTTAGTGTTAGTAAGGGCAAAAGATTCAAAGAAGTCTTGAGGGACATGGGGGAAAGAATAAATTGAAGGGCTACACGGAAATAAGAATGGGAATGAGGCTGCTGTGTTGGGAGCTGGAATGGACTCAATGGCCTCAATTGTCTCATTCTATGTTATAATAAGAAATCATGCTGTTTTAAACTTCCCTCGCCTCCTAGTCCAAAGCATTTCAAATCGAACAATTGACACCAGATGTGCTGTTATTATAGACAATAGACAATAGGTGCAGGAGTAGGCCCTTCGAGCCAGCACCACCATTCAATGTGATCATGGCTAATCCTTCTCAATCAGTACCCCGTTCCTGCCTTCTCCTTATACCCCCTGACTCCGCTATCCTTAAGAGCTCTATCTAGTTCTCTCTTGAATCCATTCAGAGACGTGGCCTCCACTGCCTTCTGAGGCAGTGAATTCCACAGATTGACAACTCTCTGACTGAAAAAGGTTTTCCTCATCTCCGTTCTAAATGGCCTACCCCTTATTCTTAAACTGTGGCCCCTGGTTCTGGACTCCCCCAACATTGGGAACATGTTTCCTGCCTCTAACGTGTCCAACCCCTTAATAATCTTATATGTTATTAGATCTATTATGTTAAAGAAGTGTTTTTGTAGAATCTGTTGAAATGATTAATGTCTGGATGTTTTCTGAAAATCAATTTTCCTAGCTAAATTTCATATATACCTAAATAAAATGATGTATTTTCTGTATAGCAATAGCATCTTTTCTTATGCAAACCACTCCAGAATGCTGAGCTGATGCAAAATAATTAAACCACAAAGGAGCTCATGGAAGTGGTATGATGTATGGATGCACTTTACAAATATTAAGTTTCTATTGTAGCTTGTTTATGTTGAATGTACATCTGTGGGAATACCCCCTCATGGGCTAGATAAATATTTCTTTCTTGCAATGATCATCACAGGATATTTCATGAGTAGAATCCTAAAAGTGGAGTACAATGGGCTACAACGTACAAGCAAGAGCAACATTTTAAATTATAAAAATGTTTTTTAATTTTACTCAACCTTTCTGGCATTAGAAAGAAACAATTTCAACTGAAACAAAGATGACAAAAGCAACTAATCTTAACCAAACCAACCATGGGTCAATAATAAACAGTTTAATATTTGTACCTTTTGTAAAACTTCCTTGGGAAAGATCCATGAAAATTGGTCGTTCATTATGAGCTCCTGGACGAACTCTATTCCATTTTGACTACACAACTTTCGCACAAGATAAATCTTGAACCAATCATTTCCTCGTTTGAGAATCACACTCTTAAGGCAATCCAGGAAAGTTTCTTTTGCACGTGCATATTTTGAATCCTGAGCTGGAAATACAAATCAGTAAAAATTAAAGTTTAACATGGCCCATATACCCCCAAATTAAGAATACATTCATGCTTACCAATTACTTCTATTGTTAATTAAAGATGTTGATAGATAGAAATTGGCGTTGTTATGCATCAGATACACATGTCAGTTTTGATTGGTGCGTTGGCAGCTCAAATTACTGGGTGATAACATCTCTGATGACCTGTCCTGAGCTCAGCACATACATGTAATCACGAAGGCTGTGCCTCAACTTTCATAAAAGTATAAGGAGATTCAGCGTTTCACTGAATACTTTGACAAACTTCTACAGATGCACTATAGGAAGTTTCCTGATTGGTTTATTGATGGCCTGGTGTAGCAATTCAAATGCACATAACACACGAGGCTGTAGCGAGTTGTGGACTCAGCCCCGTCCATCACAGGCGCAACATCTACACGAGGCATTTCCTCGAGGATAGTATTTATCATAAAGATCACCACCTCCGGGCTTTACTGCTATGACTGAACAGAAGGCACAGAAGCCTGGAGTCCCCATCACTATGTTCAAGAGCAGTTATTTTCCTTTTCTTATCACTGTGTTGGAGAATTTACCTGTGATTTATGTTTAATTTATGCTTTTGTGTATTGTCTGTGTGGTAATGGTGTTGCAAGCAAGAGTTTCATTCTATCTGTAACCCCACAAAACTCATAACTCAATATTGACTATACCTCATAACATTACCACCAGGCTTCAAAAACTAATGATTGCAATGCATAAATCGGAGGAAAATACTCAGGTCCGGTAGTATCCGTACGAAGCAAATTTTCCATTTCCACAGAGGCGGACTGACCTGTTGTGAATTTCGCACACTTTCTCTTCTATATGAACAGATTGTTTATCATTGCAATCGTTACAGTTAGAACTGACCTTTTCCTGAATGAAATGAGTAACGGCTAGAATAAAATGAAGTGTCCTCTTTCTAGCCCCTACAACTATTATTGGGTATTGCTCAGTTAAATGATATCATATCAAAGACCAGAGCTGAAAATATTCCACATATTGTATATGTAAATCTGTAGAGAGGAAATGTTCTTGGGAATGTAGATCAGCAAATTTTAAATACTGCTTTGTTCACCAATCTAGTTGGATGCAAAATGATCATGCTCTTCTCAAACTAATTGAATAAAGATAGAATCCAGTATTACCAAGTGTGTCATCCGGTTCACAAAGTAGCTGGGAAGCAGTGTCAAAACAAAGGCGAATTCTGGCAATTATCTGTAGCCTTTCTATTATCATCTGTTTCTTCTTATGTTGAATGTACTTCAGAAGGAATTCTCCCTCTTGGGCGAGATAAGCAATTTTTTCTTGCACTGTACACCACTGAGATTTTTCGTAAATAGAATCCTAAATATGGAGTAAAATGGCTTATTAATTACATATATACATTACAGAAAGTGAATGTATCCTATATTCTTTCTGAGTAAGAACTGAAGAAAGAATGGATGAAAGAGTTACATAGATTTTCTTTGATGTACAAATGTTTGAATTTAACTGTTTAGGTTATGGCACAGAAATGACTTAATACCAAAATAATACCCCTGAAAGTGCAACATTCAGCACTCAGAGGTGTTACTAAAAGCAGCAATATTAGAATGGTACACATGAAAACAAGAAAAATAAAGAGCAGAAGTAGACCACCTGGTCCCACATGCCTGCACCGCCATTCAATGTGATCATGGATGACCTATCCCGGCCTCAATTCCTTTTCTGTGCCAGTTGCCCATAACCCTTCATTTCTCAATCTTACAAATGTTAATCTGTACCTTAAATATATATAATCATCTGGCCTCCACCATCATTTTGGTCAGAGAATTCCAATTTCTGGATATAGACTTTGAGTTTTATTTTCTGGTTTGGTATATAAGACGATTCTTTAAGGTGATAGCTGCCAAGGTTGCTTGATGTCATGATTCTTGATTGATGCTTTTGGATAATGTTATTGAAGTTATTCCTCACACAATACAACAATATTGCACAATATCTCTCAAGTTGCTCAGTGTTTATGACATTTGTAAGTGTACAAACCACAATCACAAATCTATGTCAGTTTCAGTAACAAAGGAACAAGTAATTGTAAAAATAGGAGCAGCACAAAATCAACTCACCAGATAGTTTTTAAAAGTTATTTTACTTGAATTTAATTATTTTACTGATTGTAAATTATTTTGTGTTTTTCATGAACAGTAACCGCTAATAATAAAAATCAAAGTTCAACTGCCAGTTTTTATTCAAGAATGTTCCGATGAGCAACCTGTGGAATATTGTGGGATAATGTGCAATCATTGATTATGTACTGTGCAAACAGGGAGCTATTGTGTGAGGAAAACATCCATAACATCAACCATGCATCATGACATCAAGAAAATATTGGCAGCTATCAATCATTTCATAGCAAACCAGAAAATGTCACCGTCTCTACTCCAGAAACTGTGTGAACTTATGCTGTATTATAATGTCATCAAATCAAGACGTCTAGCAATGATTCTGGATAAACATACCTCCAAACAATTCAGAAACAATGCAAATAGTTCAGTTTCACTTTCTTGAAATATTTTTGTGTTTTGAACTGCAGATAGATAATCCTGCAGGTAACTTTTAATGTCATCAAAACTGAAAGATAAACATTTTTTTAAATTAATTAAATATTGAAAACGGGAATTTATAGAGTCACAGTCCTAGAGCATGAATCAAGCCTTTTAGTCCAACTCGTCTCTGCCGATCGAGGGTCAATTTAAGCTTTTCCCATTTGCCTATGTTTGACCCATATCCCTGTAAACCTTTCCTCACCATGTACCTGTCCAAATGTCTTTTAAATGTTGTTATTACACTTGCCTCAACTACTTCCTCTAGCAGCTCATTCAATAGACATACCACCACTGTATGAAAAAGCTGCCCCTCAGGTTCCTATTAAATCTTTCCTTTCTCACCTTAAACCTATGCCTTCTAATTCTCGATTTCCCCAACCCTTGGAAAAAACTGTGTGCATTCACCCTATCTCTACCCCTCAAATTTTTATACTCTTATAAGATCACCCCTCAGTCTCCTAGGCTCCAAGGCGTAAAGACCTAGCTGGTCCAACTGCTCCCTATAACTCAGCCCCTTGAGACCTGGCAGCGCATCCTCAAAAATCTTCTCTGCACTCTTTCCAGTTTAATGGTATATTTCCTAGAGCACGGTGTCCAAAACTGAGCACAATATACCAAGTGCACAATATACCAAGTGCAGCCTCACCATTGTCTTGAACAGTTGCAACATAATATCCCAACGTCTATACTCAATCCACTCACTGACCAGAGTGCCAAAAATATTCTTCAACACCCTATCTACCTCTGGTGCCACTTTCAGGGAATTATGTACATGTACTTCTTGGTCCCTCTGTTCTACTCCCCATTGCCCTACCATTTACTGTGAAAATCCCAGTTTGACTTCAACAAAATAGAATATCTTGCATTTATCTAACTTAAGCTCAATTTGTTATTCCTCGGCCCACTTACCTAACTGATCAAGATCCCGCTATAATTCTTGATAATGTTCTTCATTGTCTACAACATCACCTATTTTAGTGACATCTGCAAACGTATTAACCATACTTTGTATATTCTCAACCAAATCATTGACATAGATGACAAATAACAACGGGCCCAGTACTGACAAGTGGTACATCATAAGTCACAGGCCTCAGTTCAAACACCTCTCACATCAATTTCTGTTTCCTACTATCCAGCCAATTGTGCATTCAATTAGCTAGCTCTCCCTGGATCCAATGTGATCTAATTTTCCAGCGTAGCCTACCACACGGAATCTTATCAAAGGCCTTGCTGAAGTGCATCTATTGCCCTGCCCTCATTGACATTCTTGGTTACATCTTCTAAAAACTCAATTCAAATTTGTGATACATGATCTGCCAAGGGCATAGCTCTGCTGACTAATCAACCACCATATTTCCAAATATATGTAGATCCTATTCCTCAGAATAATAAGTATTACAAAATCATTACAAAAATCATCAAGCAAAGTTTAAAATCATCATACCAATAATAAATATAAAATAAAGACACCATTACTGATCATCATGAGAATGACCACAAATCAAAGAATGTTGATGTTAAATAAAGAAATAATCTCATTCAAATCGCTGATGAATCCAAAAACAAATCACCTCCAACTCATTTTGGATCTTGTCTGGAACAATTTAAACTTTTAGGAAACCAATTTATCAGAAGAAGCAAACCTAAGAAATTCGTGAAATCTTTGAAAACAAATAAAACAAGACCACGAGACTGTAACAAAAAAAATGCCTCGGAACCAGATGTTTGACATTTTAATTCCTCCTCGATTGAAGTAGTAAATATCCTGACCAGTGAGGCTGCACCAAGAGAAATATGATTAAACAGAACGGATTTCCTCTCTCTGGTAATTTATACACAAAGCATAATCTTAACATTTGTTAATCTGATGCTGATTACTGAAAGGAAAAAAAAGGCCACTACTATATCATATCATATCATATATATACAGCACGGAAACAGGCCTTTTCGGCCCACTAAGTCCGCGCCGCCCAGCGATCCTTAACTGCAATTAAGAAACAACAAACACTATTTCTTAAATTAAAGCAATGCAATATTCGTGGTAAACAGCACTTGATTTTCTTTTGAAAACAAAACCGTGTCGTGAGATTTCCCCATCTATTTTACTTGGAGTTTACCAGGTACCAAAAATATACATGAAATTTAAAAACTGATTGCAACTTTTTTAAAACTAAATCACAATTCTCATGTTGACTTCATGCCATCATTTAATTCTTTAGTTGTAGTGAAATAATTGGAATGGAAGTTCAATATTCACATCTAATACTGCTCCTTTTTCATAACTTTTTCTAGTTTTACAACAAATCGGCAGTAATACTAATACCAATCAAAAGATTGTACCTGTATTTCAACAGCAGTTTAAGAACAATGGAACGGACAACAGGATTTTGATCAACCGCATCATCAAATGGTGACAGATGTCTCGTACCATACGAACAGTCTATGGGAAAACAAAAAGCAACTAATGTAGAAAGAGAAAATAACCAATGCAATGCTTGAGACATATATGTGAGACTAAGTACTAAGTATTGTTTTACAATACTGGTAGCATAATTGAACAACCAAAACAATTGATTCCCTGCTACTGAATGAGTTGAAAGCTGCTAAAGTAAATGCCAATGAAACAAACCTGCAATGAAAGGTTCCACAGTCAGTTTGAAAATGCCACTTATGGGGAGATCTTCCATTCCAAAAGAACCCATGACACAAAATAATATTAGATTATCTCCACAGAAACAAACACTCATATCATCAAGTTTACAAAACAGTTTCTTCCCAGCTGTTATCAGGCAACCGAATCATCCTACCACAACCAGAGAACAGTGCTGAACTACTATCTACCTCTTTGGTGACCTCAGACTATCCTTGTGTAGGAAAATAACTGCAGATGCTGGTACAAATCAAAGGTATCACAAAATGCTGGAGAAACTCAGCGGGTCAGGCAGCATCTTTGGAGAAGGAATGGGTGACATTTCGGGTCAAGACCCTTCTTCAGACAGATCAGTCTAAAGAAGGGTCTCGACCCGAAACGTCACCCAGTTCCTTCACTCCAGAGATGCTGCCTGACCCGCTGAGTTACTCCAGCATTTTGTGATACCTCGGACTATCCTTGATCGGACTTTGCTGGCTTTACCTTGCACTAAACGTTATTCCCTTATCATCCCCTCATCCCCAATCCTTTACACTGTAAATGGATTGACTGCGATCATGTATTGTCTTTGCTGACTAGTCCGCACGCAAAAAAAGCTTTTCAATGTACTTCGGTACACGTGACAATAAATTAAACTAAACTGAAACTATTAATCTTTCTTATTACTTTCATTGTTCATAGAGAGCACAGCTGATATTTTGTTTAGTTGAAATCAATGAATATAGAAAGTTTAGTAGCGAGGACTCAGTTTTAAAAAAGACCTTCCCAAGAGCTAACCAACTCACTCAACTTTGCCCAGTTAACCAACTTTTATCCTTTATTTCTACCTGAAGAGCACTTTCACTGAGTAACAGAATACTTTCCATTTCAATTGCATTCTGTAGCATCAGACACTACCAGATCAGCAAAGCACAGGTAGTTTTAACAGCTCCCCTTTAGTAATCTGCTCCATCTCCACCTCTGGTGCACATAATGCACATTCCCACTTTTCAACCCAATCACCATCCAGAAAATTAGGTAGATAGAACACAGAACATTTCTAGGACAGTATGGCACAGGAACAAGCCCTTTGGCCCACATTGTCCATGAAGATCATGATACCAAGCTACTCTACAGATGAATTCATGGGAGGTGGTCTTGGAGGGGAGGATTCTCCTCAAACTGCGGAGCATCTTGGACAATACAGCTCACCCCCTCCGTGACACACTGGTCAACCTGAGGTGCACCTTCAGCAACAGACTGGTTCCACCAAGATGCGGTACAGAACGCCACAGGAGATCCTTCCTCCCTGTGGCTACCAAACTGTACAGCTCTTCCCCCTTCTTTGTAGGGTAGACTAGCTCCCCCACCCAATCTTTGCACATCCCCAATCCTTTCCACTCGTCACTTTAATTTCATGTTTCATGTATCTTGTGTTTTATGACCGTTGGCAAATCAATTTCCCTCCAGGGATAAATATAGTTCTATCGTATTGTATGCCCATAGATGCCTAATAACTTCTTCCAGACTTCTTTTATCCCTTGAGTCACCAATGTGAATCCTGATGCTAATGCATGGAAGCATCTGGACAGGTATAATGCATCCAGGTCCAGCAATATTCAATGTCATTGCCATGATTTTTCATCATGCGTGTGTGGCCCACAGAAAGTATAGGCTAGGTGGAAAGAAAAACACTATCACTCCAACTACATCAGGTAGGTCATCTGATTACATACTCACCTCTTGTGATGGCTCTCTCTCAAACTACCCCACCTCTTCCCACTGGCTGAAATCCTTGCACTGCCATTGCATCCAACCAAATTATGAAATCTTAAACTTACTCTAATTCCTATCAAGTTCCTTTCGCTCTGGACTCTTGTCACCCAAAGTTACAAGGAGTGAGGAGACTAAACAGTGTGCAACAACCCCACTAACCAAAATAATAGGAAGTATTTAACTCTTCCAAAGTAATCTAACCTTTCTCTGAGACGCTGGAATCCGCCTTTTTTGGAAAAAGTAGCAGAGACAGTAGATCGTGAACCACTTCTTTTGTTGGTGGTGTGTTATCTTTGAAGCAGACCATGGAAACCAAAGCTATGAAAAATGCATCACACCTCTTGCGAAATAGGATTACTTTTGAAATAGCTTCTCTGTAATAGAAATAAAAAATTCATGGCAGTGTAAATATTCAGCTATTTGTCATACAGCACAGTTACTTAAAAAACCACAAAAAATGGTTACTTTCTTTCAGATTGCTTGTGAAATTGAGTGTACACTAAATGATTTTGAAGACATGCAGTGAGTACATCATGACTGCATTTAATAGACTCAGTTTTGCATTTTAGATCCTAATATATTAAATAAGGATTTCATCAAAATATTGGTTTTAACTAGAAATTATTGCGAACAATAAGTTTCACTATTGACAACTAATTCCCCTCTCTAAAGCAAACTAAAGGCAGTTGCAAGAAGATGGGGAAATTCAAATAAAGAACAATCATTTTTTAATTTTGATTAATATAATTTCAAGTAATTTATTTTTATGTTTAAAATGTTTCATATACACATAATACTCAATCTGGGAAATAAGCCTTTAAGACCTTACATCACAGTAAGGCCTAGGTCGTGATTTTCATTTGTGCCAAAGATTTAGAAATCAACAGTAATGTAGCTTCTATAGTGCCTTAAGTAGTAAAACAACCCTTGCTACAATTGTATTGTGATCTGATTCTGGCTTATCATTCCAAACCAGTAACTGCAAATCTTAGAACAAATGAATTATGAAGAATCCTCTCAGCCATAAATATCTTTTGTGTTAATAGCGAGATCAAGTTTGTTGCGCTCTATCATTATTTGAAACCAAATCATAATACATTATTTCTTCGGATGCCTCTGGTACATAATCATTAGCCACAGCAGTACAGCAAAATGGGCAGAATTCATTTCCTGATGCGAACCACAGCTTAATGCAGTTTAAGCAGTAAAGATGATTGCATGGAAGCAATACAGGATTGTTGAGTTCTCCATAGCAAACTGATCATTCGTGCAGACCGTATCTACAATACAATAAAAGATCAACAGTAAAATTAATAGTCTGAAGAAATCTGAAGGAGAGTCTCTGAAGGAGAGTTAGGAAGAGGGGATGTTCAACGAGATCTGGGTGTCCTAGTGCATCAGTCACTGAAAGGAAGCATGCAGGTACAGCAGGCAGTGAAGAAAGCCAATGGAATGTTGGCCTTCATAACAAGAGGAGTTGAGTATAGGAGCAAAGAGGTCCTTCTACAGTTGTACCGGGCCCTGGTGAGACCGCACCTGGAGTACTGTGTGCAGTTTTGGTCTCCAAATTTGAGGAAGGATATTCTTGCTATTGAGGGCGTGCAGCGTAGGTTCACTAGGTTAATTCCCGGAATGGCGGGACTGTCGTATGTTGAAAGGCTGGAGCAATTAGGCTTGTATACACTGGAATTTAGAAGGATGAGGGGGGATCTTATTGAAACATATAAGATAATTAGGGGATTGGACACATTAGAGACAGGACACATGTTCCCAATGTTGGGGGAGTCCAGAACAAGGGGCCACAGTTTAAGAATAAGGGGTAGGCCATTTAGAACGGAGATGAGGAAGAACTTTTTCAGTCAGAGAGTGGTGAAGGTGTGGAATTCTCTGCCTCAGAAGGCAGTGGAGGCCAGTTCGTTGGATGCTTTCAAGAGAGAGCTGGATAGAGCTCTTAAGGATAGCGGAGTGAGGGGGTATGGGGAGAAGGCAGGAACGGGGTACTGATTGAGAGTGATCAGCCATGATCGCATTGAATGGCGGTGCTGGCTCGAAGGGCTGAATGGCCTACTCCTGCACCTATTGTCTATTGACCCAAAACGTCACCCATTCCTTCTCTCCAGAGATGCTGCCTATCCCTGCTGAGTTACTCCAGCATTTTATGTCTACCTTCAACAGTAAAATTAAATTACATGCAGACCTTTTGAGAGCTGTTCAGATAATAAGAAATCCTGTATTTTTAGCTATGCCTTGTAATATGAACAATTTGCTTTCTATCATTGTTCTGTATGCAGCCTGAAATCAGAAAACTGCAAAAAAGATTAGCTTCAAATGCCAATTTGTGTCCTGGTTAGAGATGGAATGCTATATTTTAGGGAATACTCTAAAAATATAGGGACACAAGAGTCTGCAGATGTTGGAATCTAGAGCAGAAAATATGAGCTGCCAGAGGAACTCAGAATCCATGGAAGGAAATGGATGTTTCAGGTTGAAAACATGCCTTAGTCTTGAAGCATAATTTCCAACACGTTGATTGTCCATTTATCTCCATGGACATTTTTAGTTTCATTTAGTGATACAGCATGGAAACAGGGCCCTCGATCCACCAAGTCTACATCGACCAGTGATCCCCACAAATCTACAAACCTGTACGGCTTTGGAGTGTGGTAGGAAACCGGAGATCCCAGAGAAAACCCACGCAGGTCACAGGAAGAATGTTCAAGCTCCGTATAGACAACACCCGTAGTCAGGATCGAACCCGGGTCTCTGGTGCTGTAAGGCAGCAACTCTACCGCTGCGCCACTGTGCCTGATCCATTTAGTTCCTCCAGCAACTATTTTTTCCCCTCAAAGTGCACATTCTTTGCATGTACTGTACAGTACATGGTTTCAAGATTAAAATGTATCCCCTCAGGACCACCTCACTGATCAACAACCTTGAGAGGTCATTCATGTATTACAAATTTGCGAGTGACACAATGAGCTCATTGTTACTCGTAGAATTAAAACACGTACCTCATAATTATTGTACTAACTCTCTTACCTGAAAAACAGACATCCTGCACGCTCTTTGCATTCCCTTAGGATCTTAATCACAGCCTGAAAGGGTTCTTGCAATCTCAAATCAGAGTTACTGTTCAAGCTCTGCAAAAGTTAAAAATGGAATCAAATACAATTGTAAAGCCGGCCTGTTTTAACTGACTTACAGAAGCTGAAATTTATAAATAATCATGTTCATATGCTCCTGATTAAAAAGTCCTAAGCCATGAAAGGATATCAGCTGATTTAACATGGAAATAGCACATCTGATTACCATTCAGACATGCAAAAATATTGTATTAGTCACTGAAATTATACTGTGCCTTTATTACTTAAAATTACATTCAAACATAATTACATCAGCAGCATTGCATTGTGAAGAATGCTTTGTTTTTTTTAAACTTGATTGTTAAATTATCATGACTACTGCATAATGTCAAATTGCAGGTAAGTAAACATCACAGGTAAACAAAAACAGTAAGAACGATACATAACACATTACGGTACCTTTGCAAGTTGCTTGGCATAGAATACAACCATGTCCTGCAATTCACTATGTATTTCTTCAACACCCAAAATGAGATGCTCCACAAAAAGTGACAATGAAAATATTCTCCGCCACCCAGATCTGAAATATAAACATGGTGCAAGTCCAAATGAAAAAAAAAGGCATAGGTTAACCTTGCTTTGGGTGGGAATTACACTGCTTTGGGTGGAAATCAGGACACTGCTGAAATGTTTTCAACCAGAAATGTTAACTCTGTTTCTCCTTCCATAGATCCTGCCTAACCCGTGGAAAGATTCTGGCAATTTTGTATTCAATGACAGCTGTTTTGAGTTTAATACAAGATGTACAGAATTTCCCGCCATTCCCCTTTGAACTCTAATCTATTCCTGTTGTTTTGTCCATCCGGAACCTACTAGACTATTGCTAAATGACTTTTGTTCTCATCTTCTTTTCTAGTTTTCATTGTCATTTACGTATTTCCGTTGGCATACTGGGCCAAAAGTATTCTGACATTTACTGGACACTTGTTTAACCTTTGCTGGTATATGACTAACAATAGATGCCAACTTGATTCCCTATTTACTACAGGTGAACCTGGCATTGTGCTTCCATTAATTTACTGTTCCTTGCGCGGCTCCTGGAATCCCTCCTAACATGTGAATCTTCAAACCGGCCTCACTGGTTCTGCAAATTAGTTGCATCATTTCTACCTACATCAGCCAATTACAGACCTCCAAACATAACTTCGATCTCTGCATAATAACTCCTCCCTGTTAATTGTTTACAATCAGGATATATCTATCTATCTGTCTATCTTAATCTTTGATAATCCTATATAAGATGAATCTTCTTTATGCTTAATTGCATGGGTATTTTGCCTCCCCTTTGATCAAGATATTTGTCTTCCTTGTCTCTCTGTATATTTCTTGTCTTTTTCTCTCGCTCCTAGCAACCAAATAATGCTTCCTTTTAGCTTCTCCACTTGAGTATTTTGACCTGCCAGAACCACCACTTTACTGCTGACTTTATGGGTCTTGTAAAGTGCCCATTTGAAATGCATAGGTTAACCTTGCTTTGGGTGGAAATTACAAAATGTCAGCAGGAACTAGACTCTAAGGGGAGTAAGAGACACCTGTGGCTGACAAGGGAAGTCAAGGACAGCATAAAAATTAAGGAGAGGAAGTATAACATAGCAAAGAAGAGTGGGAAGACAGAGGATTGGGACTCTTTTAAAGAGCAACAAAAGTTAACTAAAAAGGCAATACGGGGAGAAAAGATGAGGTACGAGGGTAAACTAGCCAATAATATAAAGGAGGATAGCAAAAGTTTTTTTAGGTACGTGAAGAGGAAAAAAATAGTCAAGGCAAATGTGTGTCCCTTGAAGACAGAAGCAGGGGAATTTATTATGGGGAACAAAGAAATGGCAGACGAGTTAAACCGTTACTTTGGATCTGTCTTCACTGAGGAAGATACACACAATCTCCCAAATGTTCTAGGGGCCGGAGAACCTAGGGTGATAGAGGAACTGAAGGAAATCCACATTAGGCAGGAAATGGTTTTGGGTAGACTGATGGGACTGAAGGCTGATAAATCCCCAGGGCCTGATGGTCTGCATCCCAGGGTACTTAAGGAGGTGGCTCTAGAAATAGTGGAAGCATTGGAGATCATTTTTCAATGTTCTATAGATTCAGGATCAGTTCCTGTGGATTGGAGGATAGCAAATGTTATCCCACTTTTTAAGAAAGGAGGGAGAGAGAAAACAGGTAATTATAGACCAGTTAGTCTGACATCAGTGGTGGGGAAGATGCTGGAGTCAATTATAAAATACGAAATTGCTGAGCATTTGGAGAGCAGTAACAGGATCATTCCGAGTCAGCATGGATTTACGAAGGGGAAATCATGCTTGACAAATCTATTGGAATTTTTTGAGGATGTAACTAGGAAAATTGACAGGGGAGAGTCAGTGGATGTGGTGTACCTCGACTTTCAGAAAGCCTTCGACAAGTTCCCACATAGGAGATTAGTGGGCAAAATTAGAGCACATGGTATTGGGGGTAGGGTACTGACATGGATAGAAAATTGGTTGACAGACAGAAAGCAAAGAGTGGGGATAAATGGGTCCCTTTCGGAATGGCAGGCAGTGACCAGTGGGGTACCGCAAGGTTCGGTGCTGGGACCCCAGCTATTTACGATATACATTAATGACTTAGACGAAGGGATTAAAAGTACCATTAGCAAATTTGCAGATGATACTAAGCTGGGGGGTAGTGTGAATTGTGAGGAAGATGCAATAAGGCTGCAGGGTGACTTGGACAGGTTGTGTGAGTGGGCGGATACATGGCAGATGCAGTTTAATGTAGATAAGTGTGAGGTTATTCACTTTGGAAGTAAGAATAGAAAGGCAGATTATTATCTGAATGGTGTCAAGTTAGGAAGAGGGGATGTTCAACGAGATCTGGGTGTCCTAGTGCATCAGTCACTGAAAGGAAGCATGCAGGTACAGCAGGCAGTGAAGAAAGCCAATGGAATGTTGGCCTTCATAACAAGAGGAGTTGAGTATAGGAGCAAAGAGGTCCTTCTACATTTGTACCGGGCCCTGGTGAGACCGCACCTGGAGTACTGTGTGCAGTTTTGGTCTCCAAATTTGAGGAAGGATATTCTTGCTATTGAGGGCATGCAGCGCAGGTTCACTAGGTTAATTCCCGGAATGGCGGGACTGTCGTATGTTGAAAGGCTGGAGCAATTAGGCTTGTATACACTGGAATTTAGAAGGATGAGGGGGGATCTTATTGAAACATATAAGATAATTAGGGGATTGGACACATTAGAGGCAGGAAAAATGTTCCCAATGTTGGGGGAGTCCAGAACAAGGGGCCACAGTTTAAGAATAAGGGGTAGGCCATTTAGAGCGGAGATGAGGAAGAACTTTTTCAGTCAGAGAGTGGTGAAGGTGTGGAATTCTCTGCCTCAGAAGGCAGTGGAGGCCAGTTCTTTGGATGCTTTCAAGAGAGAGCTGGATGTAGCTCTTAAGGATAGCGGAGTGAGGGGGTATGGGGAGAAGGCAGGAACGGGGTACTGATTGAGAGTGATCAGCCATGATCGCATTGAATGGCGGTGCTGGCTCGAAGGGCTGAATGGCCTACTCCTGTGTCTATTGTCTATTGTCTATTGATCAGCTGCCTAATGGAAAATGAACTATGATCTGGTCAAACATAAGTAATAGGAGGAATTTGCTAACAATGACATGAGAACAAAAATGTGTATGACATAGCAAAGATTAGTGGGAAGCCAGAGAATTGAGAAGCTTTTAAAGAACAATTGAGGGTAACCAAAAAGTCAATACGGGGAGAAAAATGAAATATGAAGGTAAGCTAGCCAATAATATAAAAGGATAGCAGGAGATTCTTCAGTTATATAAAGAGCAAAAAAGAGGCAAGGGTAGATATTGGACCGTTGGAGAATGATACAGAAGTGATAATGGGGAATATAGAAATGGCAGAGAAGTTGAATAACTTTTTTGCATTAGTCTTCACAGTGGAAGACACCAGCAACGTGCCTAGAATTCAAGAGAATCAGGGGGTGGAAGTTAGTGGAGTGGCTATTACTAGGGAAAATGTGCTTGGGAAGCTGAAAGGGCTAAAGGTGGATAAGTCACCTGGGCCGGATGGATTGCACCCTAGGGTTCTGAAAGAGGTGGCTTTCGAGATTGTGGAGGCATTGATAGTAATATTTCAGGAATCACTAGAGTCAGGAGTGGTCCGAGATGATTGGAAAATTGCCAATATTACCCCGCTGCATAAAAAGGGAGCAAGGCAAAATATTGGGAACTATAGGCCGGTTAGTCTGACTTCGGTGGTTGGTGAGATTTTAGAGTCCATTATAAAGAATGAGGTTATGGAGTTGTTAGAAGTTCACGATAAAATAGGCCAAAGTCAGCATGGCTTTGTGAAGTGGAGGTCTTGCTTGACAAATTTGCTGGAATTCTTTGAAAAAGTAAATAGCAGGACAGACAAATCAGAGCCAGTAGATGTTGCGTACTTAGATTTTCAGAAAGCCTTTGATAAGGTGCCACACGTTAGACTGCTTAGGAAGATGAGAGCCCATGGTATCAAAGGGCAAATACTAGCATGGTTAGCAGGTTGGCTGGATGGCAGAAGACAAAGAGTGGCAATAAAGGGGGCTTTTCCTGGTTGGCTGCCAGTGACTCTCCTGGACCCAGCACATTGATGCAATTATAAATAAATCACATCAACGCCTCAACTTTCTTGAGAAGATTACAGAGATTTGGTATGTCAGAGAGGATTCTCTTGTGCACAGTAGAGAGCATATTGACTGGTTGCATCATGGCCCAGTTCGGCAACTTGAATGCCCTGGAACGGAATAGACTGCAAAATGTTGTGAACACTGTCCAGTCCATCATCGACTCTGACCTTCCCACCATCGAAGGGATTTATCGGAGTCGGTGCCTCAAACAGGCAGCCAGCATCATCAGAGACCCACACCATCCTGGCCACAGAGGAGGTTTACAAGAATGATCCCAGAAATAAGTAGGTTAACCTATGATGAGCGTTTGTCGGCACTGGGCCTGTACTCGCTGGAGTTTAGAAGAATGAGGGGGGGCCTCATTGAAACACACAGAATAGTGAAAGGCTTGGATAGAGTGGATGTGGAGAGGATGAAAGGCTTGGATAGAGAGGATGTGGGAGAGTTTAGGACTAGAGGTCATAGCCTCAGAATTAAAGGACGTTCTTTTAGGAAGTTGATGGTGATCTGTGGAATTCTTTGCCATGCAAGGTTGTGGAGGCCAAGTCAATGGATATTTTTAAGGCAGAGATAGATAGATTCTTGATTAGTACAGGTGTCAGAGGTTACGGGGAGAAGGAAGGAGAATTGGGTTAGGAGGGACAAATAGACCAGCCATGATTAAATGCTGGAGTTGACGATGGGCCGAATGGCCTAATTCTATTCCTATTCCTTATGACCTTAAAATTCACTGCTCATATTGACCGTAAGTTTATAACACCATATTACATCAAAACACACCTAATTAACCCAAACCCTTTTGTGTGATGATTACAAATCTTTAATTTACTTTGAACATTTTATTTATTGATAAAAAACTGTATCTTCCTATAAATACGAAAATGATACACAAAATTCTTACTGGACATAATGCACAATGGAAGATTTCCGCCCTTCACATTGTGATAAGACTTCAGTGCAGACCAACTCAATGGGCATTTGCAGAGTGTTCACCATCTGCAGCCAGGCTGGATATGATAATTTAGTGTGTTCAAATTCCAGCATATCAACACAGGCAGCTGCTGCATAAATATCTATGACCTGTATTAAAATTGCAAACATTAATAGTTTAATAATTTTTTTAAATAGCTAAAAATATTAATTGGAAATAGTCTTGAACAAATGTATTTAGCATACCACTTCTACCTTTATTCAATACTGAAAATAATTATAATGGATCTTACACAATATTTTTCCAATCTGATATTCTCATTTTACAAAAAGCACCACTAAAATTCAGGCAGCAAGCTTAAAAACAAATCTTTCAGATTACTTACACTGGCAAACTATCAAATCGATGAGCACAGAGCATTACACATCATCTACATAGATGATAGTAAGATCTTTAACAAGGTTCCGCATGGGCTAGTTAAATCACATGGGATCATGGGATCCAGGGTGAGCTATCCAGGCAGTCTTGTGTCTCTGGATACAAAATGGCTTGTGAATAGTGAATAGCCATTTTTTTCCCCCAGGGTAGGGGATCTAAAGCCAAAAGTCACAGGTTTAAAGTGAGAAGGGCAAGATTTAAAAGGAATCTAAGGAGCAACGTTATCACATAAAGGCTAGTGGGTATGGAATGAATTTCCAGAGGAAGCTGTAGAAGTGGATACAATCGCAACATTTAAAAGACATTTAGATAGGTACATAGATAGGATAGAGAGATATGGGCCAAACACAGGCAAATGGGCCAGCTCAGGTAGACAGCATGGTTGGCATGGACAAGTTGGGTTGAAGGGCCCAATTTCTGTGTTGTGTGACTCCATGACTCTAAAATGCTGGAACAACTGGTAGTTTATTAAAACTGTTTAAAATGTGGATGAAACAGATAAAAAATTCAAAAATAAAATCAGGTTACTGGGTCCTGAGGGTTTAAGTTGGAAGGGTTTAAGTTCAGGCTCTAACATAAGCCCTCAGGACCCAGTAACCTGATTTTATTTTTGAATGCTTTAGCCATTTCATCTACATTTTAAATAGTTTTAATAAAACTACCAGAGGCTGAATGGGCTCAAACATATATCCCGGCAGCAATGGAAGCTAAGGGGTGATCTTATAGTGCGATACCATATCATGAGGGATAGACAAGGTGAATAATCAGTCTCTTCACAAGTCTAAAACTAAAGACATATGTTTATGGTAGAGGGAAAACATTTAAAAGTGACCTGAGATACAACATTTTCCACAAATAGATTGAGCTGTCAGAAGTGGTAGAGGCGGATGTAATTACAATATTTAAAATAAACTTGGACAGATACATATATATTGGAGGGATAAGGACCAGGCATAGGCAAATGGGACTAGCTTGGTTAGGCATGTGCAAGCTGTGCCAAAAGACCTGTTTCCATGCTATATAGCTCTATACCTATATTATGATGTCAGGCTTACTCTTTCATAATTCCTTGTTTATACTTTTGCTTCTATTTGAAATAGTATTTGTCAACCTCCAAACACAAGGATAAACACAAAATGCTGGAGTAACTCAGCGGGACAGGCAGCATCTCTGGAGAGAAGGAATGGGTGACGTTTCAGGTCGAGACCCTTCAACGGACTGAAGAAGGGTCTCGACCCGAAACGTCACGCATTCCTTCTCTCCAGACATGCTGCTGTTTTGGGTCGAGACCCTTCTTCAGTCCGTTGAAGGGTCTTGACCCAAAATGTCACCCATTCCTTCTCTCCAGAGATGCTACCTGTCCTGCTGTGTTACTCCAGCATTTTGTGTCTATCTTCGATTTAAATCAGCATCTACAGTTCTTTCCTCCACATCCAAACAAGAGGAATTGTTCCAGTGTCTAAAGAATTTTAGACCACCATTTTATTATTTGTAGGGCCACCTCATTTAGTATTTTAGAAAGTAGATTTTCACACCCTGTGGATTTGCCAGCTTTTAATTCCTACAATTTCATAAATATTATTTCTTTACCAATACTGATTTCCTTTAGTTTTTTTCTTTGTAGTATTGGTTCCCTAACACATCTGGGAAGCTATTTGTATTTTATTTTTTGACAAAACTAACGAATGGCAATATTTTTATTTATAAAAGGAGGGAAGTAGATAATATGTTATTACCTTCCATCAGTGTGCTGTGGATGTTTATGTTAATTTTTATGTAGTTATGTGTCTTGTTGCTTTTTTGGTATGACTGAATGGCAAATCAAATTTCTTGTATGTTTTTACATACATGGCCAAATAAATTAATTACAATACAATATGTTAATGTACATTTAATGTACATTAATGCATTATTTTGACATGGTCAATTATTAAAATATCATGGTGCTTCTGGAATGAATGATGCTTGATATAAAATAGCATTTTATTCTCCCTACGATAAATGTAATAGCTGGTTATAGAATAGAAAATAAGGATTTTTTTAAATCTGTGATTTAGGACATCCAATGTAATGTTACGGTTCGATTTAAATGCAAAATTTTCTCTTAATAGCTATAAAAATATCCAAATTGTTTAGCAAATTAATCAAAATATTCAGCAATATTCTCACCATCTCTTTGTCTTCAACCTTCTGTATTTTATCTTTCATGTTCTGTAGCAATGTCAGAACGAAAGGATTCACTACAACAATTCTTGAAAAGTTCTGCAGACGGTTTTTGAAATGTTGATATGCAACGTGCACCCAAGGCAAAGACATTTCATCTCCAATATTATGTTCTATTTTCAGCTGATTTATGCAGGAGATCAGTGCGCCTTGAAGGAACTAAACATGAAAAACAAAACCTCAAATTAGTAAATAACAAACTATGTTCAATAAAAGGGTACTCAAGCATTTCTCAGGCTCACATCATGAATTAGTTCACTGCTGATATATCCAGGGCTGAAAATAAACCTTGATAACGATTTGATAATGAGGGGAAATTTGAGGGGGAACAACTTCCTGTGAACATAGTAGAAACAAGGAACTGCAGATGATGGTTTACAAAAATATATACAACGTGCTGCAGTAACTGAATGGGTCAGGCAGCATCTTTGGAGAACATGGATATGATGTTTTGTGTCGGGACCCCTCTACAGAACTCTGCTTTGTACTATGAAAAGCATTCGGCAATTTACCACATTTTCTCAATTACCTTAAATTCAACTTCAGATGAGATGTTCATTGTCATCAGCAGGAAATCAGCCAAGTACCTGAAGAAAAAGTTCTGTCTCCATTCTTCTTTCACATTTGAAAGGTACTTTCCAAATCCAGTTTTGTTAAATATATCATTCAGCTTTTGGTCAACTTGTACTGTTTATGGGTTTTGGAAATAAAATATGTAATATCTTAGATACATAGAAAATAGGTGCAGGAGTAGGCCATTCGGCCCTTCGAGCCAGCAACGGCATTCAATATGATCATGATCATCCAAAATCAGTATTCCATTCTTGCTTTCTCCCCATATCCCTTGATTCCGTTAGCCCTAAGAGCTGTTTCTAACTCTCTCTTGAAAACATCCAGTGAAGTGGCCTCCACTGCCTTCTGTGACAGAGAATTCCACAAATTCACAACTCCCTGGGTGAAAACGTTTTTCCTCATCTCAGTCCTAAACAACTTACTCCCTATTCTTAAACTGTAACCCCAGGTTCTGCATTCCCCCAATATCGAGAACATTTTCCTGCATCTATCCTGTCTATTCCCTTAAGAATTTTATATTTTTCTATAAGATCCCCTCTCATCCTTCTAAAATCCAGTGAATACAAGCCCAGTCGACCCATTCTTTCATCATACGTCAGTCCCACCATCCCAGGAATTAACCTGGTGAACCTATCTGCACTCCCTCAATAGCAAGAATGTCCTTCCTCAAATTAGGAGACCAAAACTGCACACAATACTCCAGAGGTGGTCTCACCAGGGCCCTGTACAACTGCAGCTGGACCTCCCTGCTCCTATACTCATAACCTCACATGTGTCCACATTATACTGCATCTAACATGATTCTTCCCACTCTCCCAACCTATCCAAGTCACCCTGCAGCCTCATAGTATCCTCCTCACAGCTCACTTCCACCCAGCTTTTTGTCATCTGCAAACTTGGAGATGTTACATTTAATTCCTTTGTCTAAATCGTTAATATATATTGTAAATAACTGGGGTCCCAGCACTGAGCCTTGTGGCACCCCACTAGTCACTGCCTGCCATTCTGAAAAGGACCCGTTAATTCCTACTCTGCCAACCAGTTCTCTATACATGTCAATACCCTACCCCCAATACCATGTGCTCTAATTTTGCACACTAATCTCGTGTGTGGGACTTTTTTGAAAACCCAGATAAAAACATCCACTGGTTCTCCCTTATCCATTCTATTTGTTACATCCTTAAAATTTTTTCCAGAAGATTAGTCAAGCATGATTTCACCTTCATAAATCCATGCTGACTTTGACCGATCCTGTCACTGCTTTCCAAATGCGCTGCTATTACATCTTTAATAATCATCTCAAGCATCTTCCCCACTACTGATGTCAGGCTAACTGGTCTATAATTCCCTGTGTTCTCTCTCCCTCCTTTCTTAAAATGCATGGTTACGTTAGCTACCCTCCAGTCCACAGGAACTGATGCAGAGTCGATAGAACATTGGAAAATGATCACCAATGCATCCACGATTTCTAGGGCCACCTCATAGAAACATAGAAAATAGGTGCAGGAGGAGGCCATTCAGTCCTTCGAGCCTTTGGATTTAACACTATCCCTAATTTCCCTCGTTAGCCACGGTTGAGCTGCCTTCCCTGCTTTATTTTTATGTCGGACAGGGATGAACAGTTGTTGTAATTCATCCATATGATGTATAAATCTTTGCCATTGCATATCCAACGTCGACCCTTTAAGTATCATTTGCCAGTCTTAGCCAATTTCCGTCTCATCCCATCAAAGTTACCTTTCTTTAAGTTCAGGACCCTCGTCTCTGAATTAACTGTGTCACTCTCCATTTTAATGCAGAATTTTACCATATAATGGTCACTGGTGCCCAAGGGGCTTTGCACAACAAGATTGCTAACTAATCCTGTCTCACTGCACAATACCCAGACTAGGATGGCCTGCCCTCTAGTTGGTTCCTCTACATATTGGCTTAGAAAACCATCCCATATACACTCCAGGAAAGCCTCCTCCTCAGTGTTGTTGCCAATTTGGTTAGCCCAATCTATATATAGATTAAAATCACCCATGATAACTGTACCTATGCTACACGCATCCCTAATTTCCTGTTTGATGCTATCCCCAACCTCACTACTGCTGTTTGGTGGTCTGTACACAATTCCAACAAGCGTTTTCTGCCCTTGGCTATTTCGCAGTTCTACCCATACAGATTCTACAGCATCCAAGCTAACCTCTCCTTACCATTGCATTAATCTCCTCTTTAACCAGCAATGCCACCCCACCTCCTCTTCCTTTGTCTGAAGAAGGGTCTCGACCCAAAACATCACCCATTCCTTCTCTCCAGAGATGCTGCCTGTCCTGCTGAGTTACTCCACCTTTTCGTGTCTATCTTCAGTTTAAACCAGCATCTGCAGTTCCTTCTTACACACTCCTCTTCCTTTATGTCTATCCTTCCTGAATATTGAATACCTCTGCATGTTGAGCTCCCAGCCTTGGTCACCCTGGAGCCATGTCTCTGTAATCCCAACTATATCATAACCATTAACAACTAACTGCATATTCAATTCATCCACCTTATTACGAATGCTCCTTGCATTAAGGCACAAAGCTTTCAGGTTTGTTTTAACATTCTTAGCCCTTATAGAATCATGATTCTTCCACCTCAAAAACATTGCCCGTCTCCGTCCATCCCTCTCCTCCACAGCTGCAGAAACCCTCATCCACGCCTTCATCACCTCCCGTCTGGACTACTGCAACAGCCTCCTCTATGGCGCACCCTCAAAAATCATCAATAAACTTCAATACATTCAAAACTCCACTGCCCGTCTACTCACACACACCTCGATCCGTGACCATATCACCCCCGTACTTTATAAACTCCACTGGCTCCCCATCCCCCAGAGAATCCAATACAAAATCCTCCTCATAACCTACAAAGCCCTCCATAACCTGGCCCCATCCTACCTGACCGACCTCCTCCACAGGCACACTCCCACCTGCACCCTCCGCTCTGCCGCTGCCAATCTCCTATCCCCCCACATCCGGACCAAACTCAGATCCTGGGGGGACAGGGCTTTCTCCATCGCTGCTCCCACCCTATGGAACTCACTACCCCAAACCGTTAGAGACTCCTCCACACTCACCACGTTCAAAACATCGCTGAAGTCTCACCTGTTCAGTACTGCCTTCAACCACTGAAGGTCACCTCACCTTCTGTCTCCTTTCTCTGTTCATTTATTTATTTACTTATTTATCTATTTATTCATTTCCCTATGTTCTCAAAATCTCTGTAAAGCGTCTTTGAGTGTATGAAAAGCGCTATATAAATAAAATGCATTATTATTATTATTATTATGATGTAATGTGGCCCTATTTGATTTTTGCCATTGATCTCTCTGCCTTCCACTTTTACTTTTCTCCCTTCTACCTATTGCTTCTACCCTCATTTTACGGCCCTCTGTCTCCCTGCCTTGGTTCCCATCCCCGTGCCACGGCACTAGCAAACACTTCCCCGAGGACATTGGTCCCAGTCCAGCTCAGGTGAAGACCATCTATACCGGTCTCACCTCTCCCAGAACCGGTTCCAATGCCCCAGGAATATGAATCCCTCCACCTTGCACCATCTCTCAAGCCACATATTCACACAAAATATCCTGTCATTTCTACTCCTACTTGCATTATCTTGACACACATCTCTTCTGCGCTATTTTATAATATTTATTATTCACATTAGCCTCGTTATATTGTGGCCCAGGACAACATTGTTAAAATAATAGAGTAGATGATTGAAGATAGACACAAAATACTGGAGTAACTCAGCGGATAAGGCAGCATCTCTGGAGAAAAGGAATAGGTGACTTTGAGTCAAGACCCTTCTTCACACTTACAGTCCCCAGGCTGACATCAGTTAAATGACATTTTTGCCATAGAATCCTACAGCACGGACACAGGCCCTTCAGCCCAACTTGCCGATTTCGACCAAGATGCTCCATCTACGTTTGTCCCACCTGCCCGTGTTTGGTCCATATCCCTCCAAACCTTTGCCATCCATGCACCTGGCTAAATGCCTTTTAAATGTTGTTATTTAAAAGATGCCTCAATTACCTCCCCTGGCAGATTGTTCCATCTACCCACAACCTTCTATGTGAAAAAGTTGCCCCTCAAGTTCCTATTAAATCTTTCCCGCTCACCTGAAACAGCTTTCGTATGGTTCTTGATTCCCTACTCTGGGTAAAAGACACTGTGCATTCAACCTATCTTTTCTCATCCTGATTTTGTACACTTCTTTCAGATCACAACTTCAGCCTCTTGAGCTCCAAGTCCTAGCCTGCCCAACCTCTCCCTCAGGCCTTCAAGTTCTGGCAATATCCTTGTAACTCTTCTCGGACCAAATTAATGCCATCCTTTCTATAGCAGGGTGACCAAAACTGAATACAATACTCCAAACGTGGCCTCACAAATGTCTTGCACAATTGTAACATAACATCCTAACCTCTATACACAATAGCCTGACTGATGAAGGCCAATGTACCAAAAGCCTACTTCACTACCTTCTCTCCCACTGACTCTACTTTCATGGAACTATGTCCCTTCACTCCGAGATCCCTGTTTTACAACTCTCCCCAGGGCCCTGCCGTTCACTGTGGCAAGTGAACTTACCTAGCTGATAATGATTCTGCTTTAATTTTCGATAATTTTTTTTTGCGATCTACAACACCAACCACTTTAGTGGCATCTGCGAACTTACTAATCATGCCATCTACGTTCTCATCCAAATCATTGATATAAACCACAAACAACCCAGCATCGATTCCTGACAATATTGTCAGAGAATAGAGGTTCTACTGAGCCATGTATGTTCTTATCTTATTTTTCTTTCCCAAAAGATTTAATTCACACTTTCCTGAATTTAATTCCAGTTGCCACATATCTGTCATCTACAAATGAGATCTGCAGAATCCCAAAGCAGGCAATCATCTAGCGACAAAAGCAATGTTGGCCATAACCTTCTGATTCTGCTACTGGGCCAATATTGTTTTCCAATTTGTCTCTTTGATCCTAAAGGTTTTTGTTATTTTGACCAATCTCGACCAACTATTTTGCAAACTATCTTGACCAACTATTTTGCAGTTTTGAAAGCCAAACTAAAATTCATGTACGCTATGTCAAATACGCTATCACTAGTGTTTGCCTAATCTTTCTCCTCACCAGTTTTTGTGAACTCCCCATGTTCTCTGATTTATCATTGAATTTCTGTGCAAGAAAGGCACTGTCTGCTCCATTATTCAGAGCTCAATGTGAGCAAGATAATACGTTAATCATAACAAAATTGCTAATACCTTCCATGTATTGGGCTTGAACCCATAGCTCATCCAGAAAGTCTTTTATTCGCCAACTGAAAGGAAGCTTATTGCCAATATTTAGTACGTCCATCTTCATATAATTGTGGACAACAATTTCAGATTCCAAACTGTCAAAAGAATAAATACAATTTCTCTGGATTAAATTAAAAATGTAATACAGCAGCTCAAACACGTCTCTTGATTTATGTAAATTCTAATTTTCATTGGCGCTGGATGATATTCAGGTCCTTTGAGGTGACTGTAGCTATTCCACCCCTCATTAGCTCGTATCTGATTTTAGTCTAGGAATGTTAGAAAATTATTAAGATCTATATGGTACAATCAGGAGGTCTCTTAAGCAATAAAAACAAGCAATCAAATGTTTTGTAATTAATTGAAACTTAAACAATTGAATATACTAATAACACTAATCTACCCAATTCTGGGGGTAAAAAAACCCACTTAATCTTTGTCATAAATAGGCAGCCTCTCATTTTATAAAATGAGAGGTAGCCTACTTATGACAAAGATGAATGATTATTTTCTCAGAAGCCTGTGAGTCTAAAATTATTTCCCCAGCAGAGAGCATTAGAAGCAGAATTTGAATATTTTAAAAACAAGGCAGGAAGATTCCCAATATGTTATGGGTGGGGTGGTTGCGCAGTTGAGCTTGAGGAGTTGAGCAGTCTATTCTTGCTCCTAATTCATATATTCATAAAAGAAAAATACAAATCTTAATCAATTCTCATCCTTTAGAAATACGGACTTTCCTTTCAATGTAAATACTAACCTGAAGATAGTTCTGTTGTAAGGAAGATCCAAGAGATTTGCGTCATTAAAAATGTTCATCCATAGATTTCGTACAAATAAAGGAGTATCATCACGTAACAAATTTAAGTTACAGTCTCGGTCTATTACAGAGATTATCTGTGCCAGAAGAGGTGTTACTACTGTTTGAATTCGCTTCCAAAGTGTGTGCCTGTGAAGCAAAGAATAAGCGTTTTTATAAAGTATGAATTCCAAAGCCAAGATAACCCCGACAAATATTAAATATAAGACCTATGCGATAAATCAAGTAGTAGTTGTTGGATGAATCCAATCTCTACAGGAACACACTGTAGATTATTTGGTGGCAGCTGGTGAGGAGGGTACACGATGGAAGAAGAATGGGCAGCAATATTATTATCTATCAATGCAAATTGGCACAATAAATTAAAATTGTGAATGTAAATAGAAAATTAAATCAAGAAACAAGAAATTGCATTTGGTAAATTGATTCAATCTGCTTGGATTTTGTGACATTTGTAACACAATTCTATCTACGTGTCCCAAGAGCATCCTCTAAACATTCCGGCATCTTTCAAACTGAACATAACTCTACAATGAAAATTGCATAAGAACAGAAAAATAAATTAATGTGCCGTTAAGGAGAAATGAAGAGGAATGAAAATTAAGCAAGAATGAGGAGTAGTATTGTACATGGTACTAGACAATCACATGAAATGAAGCAACTTCAGGAGAAGTTTTTCAAATTACTTGCAATGTGGAAGTAAATTTATTGATCCATTTCTCCCAGAAAGGAGCTGTGTTTGAATGGAAACACTACTAGTAAGAATGGGTCAATGGTGCCAATTAGCCAAGCTACTTTTGACTTCAGTTACACTGAAAATGAAGAATTGATTAATTTAAATGAATTATTAAATGAACCTCTCTCTCTATTCCATTGTTGCAATTAAAGTTGGTAATGGTGTATAGGTGCTCCTCAACTTACGATGGGGTTACTTTCCGAGAAACCCATCGGAAACCGAAAATATCATATGTCGAAATGCATTGAATACACGTGAAAAACGTGGCCGCAAGCGAGCGGCGGTTCGCCACGGGTCGCTGCCGTTTGCACCATCGCAATGTCGAAATATCGTAAGTCGACGCATTGTTAAGCAGGGAGCATCTGTATTTGGACACTCTCCCCAACTAGCACACAATTTATATTTCCTTTGGAATGATATTCTACATATATTTTTTCAATAATTCATTTCATATTTTAAAAATGTTGTGTGGCTTCTGCGACCAGGGTCCATCCTTGAATTTACCTGAAAGTGCCACCTTCCTGAAGGGCTTCAACATTTGAAGCTTCCCGTAGCATCCACTCAATTGCACTGAAGGACTCCTCGTCACGTTTCACTAGAAGGGAGTGCAACCTTTGCTTCATTAATGCCAGGAATGAAGCTAAACAAAAAAATAAAATTGAGATTAAAAACTAATTATTGAGACATATAAGTATTCATTTGCATACACTGAACATCACACATCGTCTGTCTATTTCCTCCACAGATGTTGCCTGACGCACTGAGTACCTCCAGCACTTGTTTTGCTCAAGATACCAGCATCTGTGTTTCATAAACCCTTATGTTTCTGTCATCATAATTTTTTGCATTTTTTTGCAAAGCTGCTCATTGCGACGAATGGCCAATATGGATTAGGTGATAGATGTTTAAAAAATATTCGATATACTAAAATAAGAACATGATACTTCTGACAGCAAATTTTAGACTTCCACATTTATTTGCCCCTGTGTATGAACATCTTTTAATTACTGTTAGTGCCGATTATTTGCCATTATTATAAATTTTGACAATGTTGTTAATTTCTAAATTATCATTTTAGACATAAAACTTGGATTAATGTAAAGACATTAACAACAAACCTTTGAATTCAACATCTTCTCTTAACAGAGAAAGCAGAATTTCAACTCGTGTGGTGCTGCGACTTGAACTCCGATGAAGATCTCTCAGCATGCTAACAGCAGACTGCACACAATTCCTTATGAGGGAAGTTGTATCCAGTATCTTTGTTTTATCCTTATTTTAAAAAAAACTATTTTTGTAACAATGTTTATAAATTAGCAAAACATATATAAAACATATATAAAACTCATTACATGCAGCACAGGTTCAAATTGTTCATTGCCAATCTTAAACAATCTAGTTTTCTTTCTGTACTATTTTATGTTTATTCTTCTCTCCTGGGATTTTGAAAAGCCAAATAAAATCTGCTAAACTATGTTTATCACCATTCTTTGGAAATATAAAAATAAGAAATGCTTAATTTCAGGATTTTCAGAGAAATTGACAACTGCAGCTATTCCAAGAAAACGATCATCAAAAGAATTAAAATACTTACACAAATCTCCTCCTCCTGATCAACAATCATGGCTGAAATACAAATAGATATTGCTGAAATACAAAAATTTCATTCTTATAAAGATAATTTGAATGCATTGGCATCAGTTCATTCATCAATTGAACAACTATCAACCAAACTTCAAAGCCTTTGGAGAAAAGGAGTAGGTGACATTTTGGGTTGAGACCCTTCATCCAGTCTGATGAAGGGTCTTAACCTGAAAAGTCAACGATTCCTTTTCTCCAGAGATAATGAATGACCCGCTGAGTTACTCCACCATTTTGTGTCTATCTTTGGTATAAACTAGCATCTACAGTTCCGTCTTACACAAACTCAAAGCCTTTCCTCTGAAAACAGAATACAAATCAGGAGTGTAACAAGATACTCTCCCTCTAGTTGAGTGCAGCTTGAGAAACATCATCCAGCAATTCATTTGATGGTGATCTGATTCAAGATCAAGCTGTTACTTCATTTAATTAACTGCCAACTCACTACTTTAAGCATCCACTTCTTCGACAACTAGCCATTACACTGCAGCAACATTGCAAGACTTCTTCTACATATCCCCAAACATACATCCTCAATCATCAAGGAATGTTTGCACCCACTTCCCTGATGCTCATTTCCAAGTTATCATCATTCTGACCAAAACAGAAGTTGTTATTTTTAATTGATACCAGGTCAAAATCATACCTTCGAAAGGGTAGCTGTTCAAGAATACAGCTCACCATGATCTTCCCAAAAATCTTTAAAGAATGGACAATAAATATTGGCCTAACTATAACACACACATTTGAAAATTGATTGAAATAGGTTAATAACTCTCTTCACTCTCTGTAGCACAGTCTCATAATTCTTGTACCGTGACACCCAGAACTGTATGCAAACATTTTAGCCATACACAAATGTCCTTTGCAAGTAAGTACACGCTGAATTTCCTTGATCATTTTGTGCCTTTTGAAATTAAAGTTTATGTTCCAATAATTTTCTTGTTGTTGTAATATATAAGACACCCACGGAGGTGTGCGGCGACCGGGGGAGACCGACACCCGCGGAGGTGTGCGGCGACCGGTGGGGGTCGGCGACCGGAGGGACCGACCACCCGCGGAGGTGCGGCGGCCGGTAAGGCCGAGGCACTACATACTTACCCAGGCGCGACGACAGGAGAGTCGGGACGAGCCCTGGGCCCGAGGCAGCGGCAGCGCGTTCGAATTTGAGCGGCAGCTGCCGGGGAGCACCTGTGGGCGGGGCCGGGGAGCACCTGTGGGCGGGACCGGGGAGCACCTGTGGGCGGGGCCAGCGCACAGCGGCAGCGCGTTCGAAAAGTTGAGCGGCAGCTGCCGGGGAGCACCTGTGGGCGGGGCTGGGGAGCACATGTGGGCGGGGCCAGCGCGTTCGAAAAGTTGAGCGGCAGCTGCCGGGGAGCACCTGTGGGCGGGGCCAGCGCGCACTGCAGCGGAGGCGCGATCACACCGCGATTACAGCAGTGGGAGCCCAGCAGTGCCAGCCCAGCAGTGCCAGCCCAGCAGTGGGAGGCCAGCAGTGCCAGCCCAGCAGTGGGAGCCCAGCAGTGGGAGCCCAGCAGTGGGAGCCCAGCAGTGGGAGCCCAGCAGTGGGAGCCCAGCAGTGCCAGCCCAGCAGTGCCAGCCCAGCAGTGGGAGCCCAGCAGTGGGAGCCCAGCAGTGGGAGCCCAGCAGTGCCAGCCCAGCAGTGCCAGCCCAGCAGTGGGAGCCCAGCAGTGGGAGCCCAGCAGTGCCAGACCAGCAGTGGGAGCCCAGCAGTGCCAGCCCAGCAGTGCCAGCCCAGCAGTGGGAGCCCAGCAGTGCCAGCCCAGCAGTGCAAGCCCAGCAGTGGAAGGCCAGCAGTGGGAGCTGCATAGAAAGAGCCCAGCAGTGGGAGCTGCATAGAAAGAGCCCAGCTGTGGGAGGCCAGCAGTGCCAGCAAAATCATGGTGGTGGAGCATCTAGAGCCTACACTACGTATGATCTACACAGCAAGTCTTCTTGAGGGGAAGATATGGAACAAAATGAATATTTTGTGTTTAATGATCTGTGTAGTGATCTGTGTACTGAAAGCTTAATGTATTATATTTGATGCTTTTGTATATAAATGTATATATCTGTGGAGTGACCACACGGAGTGAGTGACCACACGGAGATGAGTGACCACCCGGAGATGAGTGACCACACGGAGATGAGTGACCACACGGAGATGAGTGACCACCCGGAGATGAGTGACCACCCGGCGATGAGTGAAATTCCGCAGAGGAGTGACCACCATGATGGCGAAAAAAGCAATTGTGTTTAGTTGTGTTATTGGTTTTGTTTGCAAAAAGCAATGGTGTTTTGGTTTTGTTTGTTAAATATATTTTAGCCCTAGAATGGTAAAGAAAACAATACAAAAAACAAAATGTAGACAAAACAAAGATTTTATATAAGACAAGGGGGATGTTGTAATATATAAGACAAGGGGGATGTTGTGATATTGCTAGGACTACTTTGTTGGTCACAAGGACCACTTTGTATGCCTGTGTATATAAGTGATTGGTGTGATTAGGCTGCCACTCTGGATGCAGGTGGCCACGGAATAAACAGCCTGGAGTTGAGCTCCAGCAATGTAACCTTTTACACAAGTGTACTTGTGGTCCTTCCAGAGTCACTAAAGGTACAACAGGTACCGGACCACGAAGTACAACACTTGTCACCAAAAAAAAAGCTGTTTTGTAATTTAGGGAACACCTGTAATGAGATGGAAACCAAAATAAAATGAATGACATAGAATTGATGATACCAATCTATGTCACCAACCTGTGTCATCAGCCAGCACCAATCTGTGTGATTTATTTTCCCTAGGTCTCCACCTAGCACAAATATGCCTTTTATTTTCTGCAACTCTTGCATTTCTTTGAAATCTAAAGCATGTCTGTTTTCTAAATTTTCAAATTTCTGACCAAAATCATTAACAGTTTTGAACGCAACAGATCATCAGATGTCAGATCATCATGATAAAAGTGCTACCCTAATCAATACTTTCTCCAATGCCCAGATTTATTTCCAAAAGCCAAATCCAGAACTGCACCACTTACAAACACCAACTCCTGCCCTCTCAACACTTGTTGATTTTACACTGACTGTGTCCCAATTCATAATAGGATAATTGAAATTTTGTGGAGATCAAATAGAAGAGAGTGAAATAGAATTCTACAAAAAAGAGAAATATTAAGCACCTGGGTCTCTGCCAAAAAGCTGGCTAATAGTAATCCCTTTGAAAGCTGTCAGATCTGTAAACATGTCTTTCGATTTCCGAAGGTCATCAATATGGACTGACTGCCATGGGTCTAAAAATAGACAGAATATATTAATGTGGGTCTTTATTCACTAATTACTGGTTTGAAACATAAAAATATATAAACATTTTGTTGAATTATAAAATTGTAAATCTGAAATTAAAACAGAAAATGCTGGAAGCGTTTAGCCAGTCAGTCGGTATCTATGATAAGAGCAACAGAGTTAATGCTTCAGGTGTAAGACCATTTCATCCGAAATGACTGACAAAGGATGTCAATCTAAAACATTGTCCACTTTTCTTCCAAATATGCTGTCTGACCTGTTGAATGTTTCCAGGTTTTCTATTGATTATTCATCATACATGTGTAACACAGAAGGCAGAAGCAAACCCCAAATAATTTACCATTATTTATATATTTTTAAGTGGCTGCTCTGATATTTCAACAAATTAGATGTCATTATTAACATGATCCAAATTCAGTGGTTGTGAATAAATGGAAATTAACAACTTTTCAATAAACTTGCTCATCTGAAAAAAAAGATCACTGTTGTCTGCAATCCACACATTGCGTTTCCATCTCTTGAAGTATTGTGCTCAGTTTTAGTCACCCTGCCTCAGGAAAGATGCCATTCAGCTGATAAGAGTGCAGTGAAGATTTACAAGGATGCTCCCAGGACTCAAGGGCCTGAGCATAGGGAGAGGTTGGGCAAGCTAGCACTTTATTCCTCGGAGCGCAGGAGGCTGAGGGGTGATCTTATAGAGGTGTATAAAATCATGAGGGGAATAGATAAGCTGAATGCACAGTCTTTTACCCAGGGTAGGGGAAACAAATACTTGAGGGTATCGGTTTAAGGTGAGAGGCAAAAGTTTTAAAACAAACCTGAAGGACAACGTTTTCACAGGGTGGTGGCTATATGGAATGAGTTGCCAGAGGAAGTAGTTGAGGCAGGTACAATAGCATTTAAAAGACATTGGGACAGGTACATGGATAGGAATAGGAAATGGATAGGAAAGATTTAGAGGGATTTGGGCCAAAATTGGGAAATGGAACTAGCTTAGCTGTGACATCTTGGTCGGCATGGATGAGTTGACCTGAAGGGCCAGTTTCTGTGCTCTATGACTCTGTGATTCACTCTCCTTGTCCTGAGACAAGTCCCCAAGGATTGTTAATTGCCCAGTCATTGTCTGTTTGAAAATACTATTTCAAGGTGATCATGCAGGATGCTTAATTCTAAAACGCTCTGTATTAGAGTACTCAATGTGTCCATTTCAAATGCAATGTAAGCCATTTTGCTTTGAGCGTTTGATGGGAACAGTGGGCGGTATATGGTGTCATGTAGCAGCCTTATTTGCAAAACTGTGTTGCATTGTAATATTTATTGAAACCTGTTCTGATGGTTAATTAGGTACAGTAGGATTTTTGCAGGCAGTCTATTGGGAGTTGATTTATTAAAATATGTAGACAGGAGGTACAAACCAAAAGAAAAGGATCTTCATCTTAAAAAGTGGTTTAATTAATGAGATTTCTTATGAGGGATTTGAGTTGTTAACTTTTTTGCCGAGATGTAATTAATGAGATAGTCATACAGTGTCACCCAGAGAGTTGTGAATTTGTGGAATTCTCTGCCACAGAGGGCAGTGGAAGCCAAATCACTGGATGGATTTAAGAGAGGGTTAGATAGAGCTCTAGGGGCCAGTGGAATCAAGGGGTATGGGGAGAAGGCAGGCACGGGTTATTGATTGTGGATGATCAGCCATGGTCACAATGAATGGCGGTGCTGGCTCGAAGGGCCAAATGGCCGAATGGCCTACTCCTGCACCTATTGTCTATTGTCTATTATCACACGTGATCATTTGTCCATCTGTGATATTTAAATATTCCTTGGCAAAGAATGCATTAAAAGTAGCACAAATATAAAGACATTGATACAAGAACTACCTGGAAGGTAAGAAGCAAATCGTTTTTCAAACAAAAAAAATGGTTTGGAAATCTGGAATTTCAAGGGTCTTGGTTCTTGGTCCTCCAAAATATTCCAAATGGAATTTAAACTGGAGGTGGAATTTAAACTGTTCAAATAAACAGAAACCCTCACTGCAAGATACCAAAAGTACCGGATGTGCAAAATTTAGAATCATCTCTCTCAGATATAAAGTTAACAAACTGAAAAATAGAGTTTGATATATCCACAACAACAAATTAATGATCGATTATGTGTAAAAGGGATATGAGGTGGAAGGGTTAAAAGAGGATAAATGAAGTTGTGTCATATATCATGAAGGACCAAATAATGCATCACTGTTCCTGCACTTGTTCTTTGAGAATTAATCACAGCAAAAATACCAACTCACCAATGGCGATAGTTAAGAGGGTTCTACAAATGGATGAGATCCATCTCCAAGCAAATCACACTTTGATAAGTTTTAAGATTTTCTGAAAACTCCGAGACCTGGAAAAGTGTGGTCTGAATCCAATAACTAATTGAATGAATGGAGAAGGCTTGGCCAAGAGAGACCACAAACAAGAGGTGACCGAGTGTTTAAGTAAATGTGCACAGTGTGAACATTATTGGTTGATTACATAGAACTCTTCTATGAATACTTGAGGATTAATTTACTAAAGACACATTTCTTTCAACTGAAGATGCCAGCGACAAATTCTCAGGCAGAATACGGCAGGATTCACAGTAAGTTGGTGAACAGTTGCAAGATCTGTTATATTTCATATCTTGATTAGTTAAATGTCACTCTATAAAGTCACAAAACAATTTACTCATGCAGGCAATTACTATTGAACTATGTATTGTTTCACATAAGACCACTTTAAACTCAGGAGTAGATGTTTTTTAAATTTTAACTTAAGGTACATAAAAAAAACTAAAAGCTGTGTAGTATCACTCGTACCTCCATGAAATCCTATGTATGCTGGTCCACCTTCTATTCTTGGCAATTTAGTGAGAAAATAAATGTAGACTGTTCTATTGTCACTTTTGCTTATGTTGATTTCATTTAGCGTGGAATACCTACATAAAGAACACAAATTGTATTAGAATATGTATAAACTAACCCAAACATTTAAGACATTATGATTCTCTGTGGATTATTTTCTACTTTTAACATCTATCATTACAGTCACTCCGGAAATTCAAAGCATAATTCCTTTACAAATGTTAATGTAAACTGCTGCTACTATGAAACATGTATAATAAAATACACAAAATCAAATATATTAATTTCCTAAGTACAGTGCCTAGAAAGAATGACGACAAAAACATATTATTTTCGGGAAGGAAAGGTTCGGGGAGGAAAAAGTTTACTACCATATAAAATTATACAATCTTGCTTAAATGTATTTTTATGGAAAAAACCCCAGCACAAAACATGAATTAATGATGGAAATATTAATTACATTAAAATTTATAATAGTTTTTGACAGCTATCCAATATATGGTTAATGCAATTAAAATATATTCATTATAAATGCAATCACAGATGTTTCTGTCATTCAGTACCAGGAAAGAACAATAATGTATTGCAACTTCTAAATCAAGGCAGAAAATATTAATTTAATCTTAAAAAAAAAAGATTTCTACAACAAAATAATTTTAAGAGAGTTCTGGCATGGTTTAGGTGGCTAAATGTTTAGGCTGTGTTATATACTAGGTGATACAGGTTGATACTGATGACATCTTGGACAGGATGCACTCCACCCTCACTACCATCAACCTTATTGGCAGTTGAATCTACATCTATTCTTTTGGAATCCTATTGGAATGTTCAAATAGCTTTCCTTGCAATTTCCACCTGTTATGAATTCCTGTTTATCCAAAAGTAACTATCTAAAGGCACCAAGTCTCTCATCTACCACTCATCCTTTAACGATCAAAATTGGCTTCTGATCTGTCAAAGATTCCCATTTAATTCTCTTCCCTGTGGTTCAATTTTCTTCATCATTTCATTCCTTCCTATCTTTGTGAACTCTATTGCAAGAGTATTGCAATAGCTTTGTACTCTATTCCTAGAGTGTTTTTTTTAACATATTCTTAGTCCTTTCATTGCACAGTGTCCTATGCTTCCATATTCTCAAATTCAAACTCATCTTTTCCACTTACTTTACCTTCTTTGACATCCTCCTATTGTTGTATACTCTCACTAATCAAAGATTTTGCCTAATTAAAATGGAAATACAGTACTTTGCACTGTAGCATTCATTCTTTAAAGGTTTCAAGGTATGTCTAAAAGATGATAAATCATACTGACCTATCTTTGCAACAACAGTAACCATGTTGGAAGAAAGAAGATCTCATGACCAGCATTACCTTGCTTTAAATTTTCTCAACAAAGAAAAGCAGAAAATAATTTAAGTGAAGGTAAAACTCTGACATGGACTTACTTGGCAGAAGCAATCAAATTAGCACTCTGTAAATTGTTTTCAAAATCCGTTTGTATAAGCAAGATTGTGTTTCCCTGGCTAGAATCGATACAGTGCCTAGAAACAAGACATTTGAATATGTTTAATTGGCCAGCATTTGTTTACATTTAAATTGTAAGCAAACAAGATTAAGGTGGATTTTATCAGAAGAAATATTGATTAATACACATATTAATCTGGATATCCTTCCCAACTGCATTGAAGAGAAAACAATTATCGCAACCTTCTCTATATCAGACTTTATGGTGATGTAGTGTTACATTATCATTTTAATTTATTTCAAATTACTTTTGGGAGTACATTTTTACATAATAATTTATATTTGTTAATCAGGTACAGTATTTAAAAGAATAAAATATGACTTTGATTTCTTTATGCTTCCTTCCACTGGGTCCTCTGACATCAAAACTATTACCTTTACACTTTAACACAAGAATCATTAATGGATTACTGGCAGCTGGACTATAGTGAAGGGCATAATTGAGCTGAAAGGATAAATCTTGATATTCCAAGTTACTGTGAATAAGACTCCATTGTGTCACTTGAAGCCAAACACATTTGCATTCCTGATGTGAATTTGAAAAAGCCAAAGATGCTGCAAATCTGAAATAAAAACAAAAGATGCTGGAAACACTCCGCAAGGCAGGCAACAATTATGCACATAGATGTGCTATCTGACCTGCTAAGTGTTTCCAGCATTTTCTGTTTTTATTGTTTATAGTTTATTTTGACAATCTCACTCCCCCTTTCTAACATTGAACAAAATAAAAAATTATACATAAATAAAAATAGAACTAAATTTAGAAATTCAAAATGTCTTCACACACTGCAAAATAAAACTGCACATTGTGATACTGGTACAAAACGGCTCTTGGTGCTTTTGGCTGCTATTGCTAATTTGAAAACTGTTGATTTCATTTGGACATTTACTTTAAACAAACCTTATTTTCTTCAGAAATGAATGCTCTGTTTCAAACTGCTGTAGTGAGCAAAGGAAGATATTCTGAACACTGCCACTTATTTCTCTTTGCAAGAATTCAATGTCAGAAGCAGTTAGAAGACGTGAATATGTTGTAACCTAAAACAAAGAATGTCATTCTTTAATTATTGATAAGAATACAATAACTAAAATATGTTCCTGCTGTGTTCCTAACCAGGCACGGTCTTAGTAAGCTGATTCAACATTCTTAATTTTACTTCAAATTGTGGACATACCCCAAGTGAAACATGCTTGAAATAGGAATCTTATACAGTTACATTATATGCATGAAATCCAGTTTTCCAAGAGATGAAAAAAAATTAAATTCCAATACCAAAAAGGATTCTAACTTTTAAGCTTGCCTGAAGAAACAAAGTTCTCAAACATTATGGAGACGGTAAATCTACAGGTAACTCAGTAGATTTTCAGTATGGCTAGAGTTGCAAACTGATCTAGTAATCGAAAAAGTAATCTAATGTCACTGTTATAACATAGCAAATTATATTTGACATAAAAATTACAGTACCTCAGTGAAAACTGCGCAGGTCTGAACTCCAGGTTTGATATGCGAATGGATGAAATCTGCAAGAGAATCGTGATGCTGTTCTTCGAAGTATTTCTGCACAACCACATTAGTCTCGTGTGCATGAAGTTCAGAATTAGTTAAACGAACCACGGAATCCGGGGTGGCGCAATTCAGTAGCACCCATTGTGCTTCATTGAGAACATTTTCCCAAGATCTTTGATTCTGCTTCAAGCTTTGTGTTATTTTTAAAACAACAGATGCACATGTGTCAGAGTGATAGCCAACAAACACATCAGATGGATCATATTTCTGTTCCCTGCCATGGGTTGAAACATTTTGGGATCTGACTGCTGTGAACCTCTGCACCCACTTTTCAATGCAGTTTACAGCACTTCTTTGCTCTCTGTCAAGGACCGTGTTAATATCAAGATAATGCTTCTCAAGTCTATTGATCAGTGGAATTGGAAACTCTCGGTAGACTACTTCCTTCTCCTCTATAACTATCAGTCTGAACTTTGGATGGACTCTGCATTTGACTCTGTGAGTCCCCAATCCTAAATCCACATATTTTTGTCCTCCAAGGTACACGTAATATTGATTCAATGCATCGTAAAGACTTTCATAAAGATTCTGCAGATTTAACAGAACTACCATTTGCCCAGTTTCCATGCAAATCTTAACACGGTTGATGTTTCTGCAAATCTGAGTATAATCCTGATCTTTTGGAAAACTAGACCCAAAGATTATCTCAGGCTGATGTTGATTGGCAAAAAACACTTGTTGAAGTATTTGAAGAGCTGCAAAATTTTTGGTAAGAATAAGAAGGTACCGACACTCCATATCATGAGAATCTGCAGCATATATGTTGCATTTGATCAGATCCAATGTGTTGATGCTGTCATGAGAAATATTCTTAAGTACAGACTTGAAAACAACCATAACATTAACATCATCGCTTCCACTAAAGTTACGCAGCACAATCTCGGCCAACTGCTCTGGGGTTGGTTCTGATTTGGAGGTTTTCGAAAGTGAAAAGACCATTTTTATTAAACTGTAATAGTCACGTAGTCCAAAAAACTCTTTAGCTTGTTGTTTACAAATTTTTAGATACGCATCTGCAAAGTTCACAAATGATCCTTTCACTTTTTTTTGTATCATTGGGTCAGAAGAACTGATTCCTTTGGCACTTTCAATCAATTCCTCTTTGTCAGGATCCCCTCGCGATACAAAAATCCCTCTATTCATTTTGGCAGGATCGAGAGCCCAGTTAGATATTCCAACGAAACCTACTTTTTTATGTTTAGCAGGGTCATCGTCAATGCATCCATCTTCTAAGAGTGGATGAAGAGCTTTTAGTGGCATTTTTGGAGAATCTTCTGCAAGACCAATTTCATCCAAGACCACAACAGAAACATATTCATCTAGGTTCTTCCCTTCTTGGAAGCGTGCACACTGCTTAAATGTATTGATTATTCCTTCAGAGGTGGAATGAGGACTACACTGGAAAGACACTAAATGGATCTGTTTTAGTTTTTTATATAATTCAGAATGTGCTGATTTGCCCTGCATTGCATCTGCTACAATTGTTTTTGCAAGAGATTTGGAGCTGCCAGGCTTTCCAACCAAGAAAAGAGGGATTTTAAGTTCAATGCAAATGACCATCATGAAAACGTTCTCCTTTAATGCAGAATTCCTGGCAATTGTTTCTCGCAGGGGTGCACCACTTAGTAAAAGATCTTGGAAGAGCTCAAGTTGCTGTGAAAATGTTGAAGGATCATCATATGGTGAAGGCAGATGATGGCAGATGGCCCTACGATAAACATCCTTGTTTTCCAAACATGCATGATAACAAACTCCAAGTGCCAACACAAAAGGCCAGTTGTCATCACTTGATGGAATGGATACCTCTTCATTGTCATCATCTTGTAGAAATTGTTCCAAATTGTCCAATAGCATGTTGCGATTGTTGTAAAACCAAACAAACACTTTCATACATCTTTCCACATCTCGAAGGCTTACAAAACTGCACTCGTCTTGCTGGCATCTCATGAAATTTTGTGAAGCTGACAAAGTATCCACCATGCATTTAATATTGAGAGAGGAAACTGAAATGGACTGGGTCAACCTTTGGACAATTTGCTGGATGTACATCTTCTCAGTGCGATCATCAAGTTGCCCAAAATCCCACACTAATGGTATCATACTAGGAGGCAAAGCTTGCACACGATAGACAAGTTGCCTCAAAGGAATGCATCCCAATTTATCTTCAGTTTCATCTGCTCGGACACGGTAGCCTAGCCCAGCTGACTCCAAACGCTTTATCATTTCATCTGTGTGTTTTCTGTAAGGATTGCATGCTGCAATTATCTGCAAGCCTGTATTGGGACTTAAAGGAACGCCTTCAATCATATGGTCACAAACAACTTCCTTAATGCAGCTAACAGCTTCACTTGTATTGGCTTCATCAAAAAAGAGGATGGTGTCAATATCAAACTCCTGCTTATTGTATATTGCAAGGGCTTCTGCTTCTTTAATTTTTGAATAAATTACATCTGCAGTTGTTCCACCATGCACTTTCACTAACTTCATGTTCTCTGTGTCAGCACCAATTTTCCGTAACTCACACAAGAATTTGATCAGCCTTGTTTTACCACACCCAGTCTCTCCCATGATGATCACAGGAATGCCACACCTGAATCTCATGTGAATGGCAAGAATTTTTAAAATATTGTCTGTGGTCAACTCGTAGGTTTCATCGGGATCGATTAGCTGCTGAATGCCCAGTACCATGCAAAGTCTCTCAATCTTTTCACTCCGTCGAAGCTCATCAAAATGAATGTTGAACAGGACTTTTTGTAGCAGCAAACCTTGATACAGCTGACGGGTCATTACATTTGGTTTAATAATATTGCCATTTGATGGGTCAATAGCATCAATGCCACCTCGCCCATTTTCTTGGAGATGAAAACCAATGAAAGACATAGATATGTGATCGTCATTAAAGAAAATGTAAGGATGTGGCTCGGATTCCCACTTTTTTCTCAAAAGAAATGGTGCAATGTCTTCTTCAGAAGCACCATTTAAGTTTGAAACTGGAATTCCTGGGCTCTGGTCTGAGATGTTAAGAGATGGTGTTGCAAAATCTTTTGCCATCAAAATCATGAAGTTAACAACAAAATCTTTAAAGCCTTGTAGAGTATCTTGGATGAAATCAAAGTTACAAAACACAGAAGTTTCACAGTCCTTCAACTGCAGGTTAAGAAACCAGGCAAAATTCCGTAACTCAGACCATGAAGGATCCATTACCCCAGAATAGATTAGAAACAACTGCAAGCATTCAACATGGCTGCCTTCAATAGTTCCTTGGTAAATAAAGTTATCCACGGTCTGATTGTTTTTAAATTTTCTGAGATATTGATACGGTCTTTGAAATGATTCACTTTGAAATTCTTTCTCATTCATGAGAGGATCAATACCATTCCCATTCCATGACAGAGTTTCAGACTTCCTTACTTCTTCTTCAAGTACTTCTTTTGGCGGTCTACAGTACACTTTTGGGAAGACATCTAGAAAATTGTAATTTGCCACCTGTGCACTCTGAAATAATAAAATATAATTGAATTAAAACAGTTTCTAGTTGGAAACAATACTTACTCATGTCTCTTCCATCTGCTGTTTTTTTTTTATAGCTTCTGGCAACATTTTCTATACTTTATAAAAAGATACCCAATAAAAATTGATTTATTTTAATTGCACAAATAGAATTCAATCTTTTAAATATATTTTTGAAAATAATTCCTGTCTGCCTCTTCCTACCAATACATTTCATTACGTACATGTCTTGCTCGCATTCTGGGAAGAAATCCAGATCCCTTAAGCATTTCCACAATGTACAAATGTCTTTGACTGCACTTCCACAATTTTTCATCGGTGCCCATTAAATATTGCAGGATAAATAGTTTGAAAATAAATTCATATAATCCTTTCTGTACCTGAAAGAAAAATATTTCTGTTACTAAGTAAGACTATTATTCAAGATAAAAATCATATACTATGTGAAAAGTATTGTCGAATGCAAATCAAGGCCAGTTGCATTTCTTTTCCTTTCATAAACACATTCATTAAACTGGGAAATTAAAATATCTGACTGTCTATTCAAAAACCATAAATCATTATTTGTTTCATAGACATTTGCAAATGACACAAATGCAACCGGTTTGTTTCCAACAGTAAAACTCATGGTCATTTCATTTCTTTCAAAGCAATAGGCCTGTTACTGCATTTTTAACCAACAGAAATTAAAAATATATTTAGAGTTACATAAACAGTATTACAAGGGTTTTCATTCTCTGTTGTGGTTAAGTTATTGAAATATATAACAAAGAATAGTTAAGGAGCACTTGGAGAAACTAAGCCATTAGAATGGGTCACAAAAGGACACAAAGTGTTGGAGTAACTCAGCAGGTCAGGCAGCAGCTCTGGAGAACATGGATAGGTGACATTTTGGGTCGAGACCCTTCTTTGGACTGAAAAGTCAGTTCTGTCCAACTAATTCAGTGGTTTTCAAAACATGCTTAAGTACTTGCCGAGTTGATTTTGTACTATTTTAGGAACATAGCGAAGCTGCCTAGTTTTTTTTAATGCAATAAAACAACCCAAGTGGTTCACAGAAGTTTTGGCATCAATCCACATGAGCAGACTTTGGACAAATGGACATATAGTTGGTCAAATCAGTCTGAAGAAGGGTCTCGACCCGAAACGTCACCCATTCCTTCTCTCCTGAGATGCTGCCTGACCTGCTGAGTTACTCTAGCATTTTGTGAATAAATACCTTCTAGTTGGTCAAAGTGATAGGTTCCAAAGAACGTATGGATGGAAACAGTTTAAGGTGGAAGATCCTGCCTCTATGAGTTTTTTAATCTCACTTTCTAGTTCTCGTTAAGGGCACATGATCTGAAATATCAACTATTTTTCTTTCCATGGATGTAGTCTGATCTGACAAAGTTCGCAGCATTTTCTGGCTTTATAGTAATGGTAAAAGTATCTGCAACATTTGCAATGCAGAGTACAAGCAGAGAAACTTGTTTGTCACCCGTATAATTTTTTCCCGCTATTTTCAGGCGTGATTATTTCAGTGTTCTATAAACCGTGAAAATGTATTTAATATTTAAATTTATTACGTTATTTTAAACAGTATTAATATTTATTGTTGATCCAGATTGCAAACCTATTTGCACGCAATATGTCAAAATTACCACATATATTCCTTCAGGATCCATAATAACAAATGTTTCTTTATATAAGTACTTTCCAAAATATTAAGTAATTGTTAAGCAAAGAAAATATATATATATTGCTGTTGTAAATACAAGTTTTTTAATCTAAAAATTCATCACAATTGAACACTTAAAACCACATCTGGTAAAATCAAACTTACAGTAGAAGCGATATCAAAGTGAAATATCAGAGGCTGGTTCTCCTTTGATGATTTTATACATGAAAAGAGAGCTTGGAGAACTTTATTTTCATCAACCTGTGGTTCTAAGAGATGGATGGTTTTCAACAAGTTATCTTTTCCAGATTGTTTCTTTAATTTTTCATGTAATCTCTTCACATATAGTGATTTTCCTTTTAGAGAAAAAAGTTTAAAAATAAGTCTCAATTTAAATGAAAAATAAAATCATTCCAGCTGCCCAATCCAACTCAGAAACTGCTTATTGCCAGAGCAAAGTCAGATCATTTTCAACAGCAAGTTTGTTTTCTCTTTGATTGATGATGTGCTTAATTATTCACAATAATTTATGAAGATCAGTATTAATCAAACCATATACAAACACATCTTTACTTTACATATGTCAGCAGAATTCTTTAGCTCTTCAGTAAAAATTACAGATTGTACTGATCTACGGTTCCACCCACCCATCCACCCACCCACCCACCCATCCATCCATCCATCCATCCATCCACCCACCCACCCACCCATCCATCCATCCATCCATCTATCTATCTATCTATCTATCTATCTCTAAAACTATCTGTCCGTGTGTATGTGTGTGCACCATAACTTTGGTGCTTCGCACAGCCTAAACGGTACACCATAGCGCCACAATGTTTGCACCACCTTACTCACCATTATCCTGGGCATAATCTCTAACAACTCTCATTCAAATTGAAGCTACATTTTTAGACATTTTAAAGTTTAAAAATTCACTTTCTAACCTATTTCCTGAAACTCCTCAGCGTATGACCTCACAATGCTCCACGTTCTACTTCATTTGCTCCTCACTCGCCAAAACAAGATGGCCGCTGGCAGCGCCGCCGCCCACCTGGCCTCAGTCCTTCCCTCGCCCCTCTCCTCCCTTCTCACCTCCCCCCTCTCCTCGGCCCCTCCCCGGCAGAGACTCGCAGGTCGGCAGTCAGCGTTGAACGCACGGGCCTTTCGCAGCCAACGGCTCAACGGAGGGGAGTGGGCATGGCGGCTGAGTGGGTGGAGGGGAGGCTGGGGGTAGGGGGAGGGTGGGGGTAGGGGGAGAGTGGGGGTGGGGGGAGGAGGGGGAGAGTGGGGGTGGGGGGGAGGGGAGATTGGGGCGGGGAGAGTGGGGGGAGGGGAGAGTGGGGGTGGGGGTCGGGGAGAGTGGGGGTGGGGGCATGGGAGGGAAGGGGGACAGTGGGGGGCAGGAGAGAGTGGGGTGGGGAGGAGGGGAGAGTGGGGGTCAGGAGAGGGGGAATAGGGGTGGGGATTGGGGGTGGGGGTGGAGACAGGACGGGGGAGTGGGGGTGGGGGGCAGGGGAGGGACATAGGGGTGGGGTAGGGGGGATGGAGTGGGTCAGTGGGGGGAATAAGGGGGATCGAGTGGGGGGGTTGAGGGTGCTACACCAATATTGGAGAGGCTTTGAGTCCAGGGCTCACTCAGTGACGACACCCTCTTCCCTTCCCTGTTCCCCCTCTACAAGGACCAACGGGTCCAACGGGTCCACATGGTCTAGTTTCACATAATGCTTTACAGCCAGCAAAAATGAAGAAAATCTTCATCAATGTTTAGTCATATCTTTTTCATTGCATGGGAACTTACCAACACCAGCTCTGTTTGAAGATATGATCCTCACAAACATTCCATCTCTAAAGACAGTTGCCGCTGATGAATTAGTTGAAACTCTGTAATGATTTTCGAGATAACTCTGGATTTTTTCTAAAGGTTGTTGCGGAATCATATGCAACTTGTGTCGACTCAACGCTGTTGGAATATAGCAGTGTTCCCTATCACTATTGCACAATATCACCAATTTATAATGATCTGACTGACTTTTCAACTCCAGACTTTTGAACAATTCTTCAAACCTTACACTAACATCATAAGTTAGTTCATCTGCATACAGCAGAGAATAGATCTTGGAATGTGTGCAGCCAGAAGTCAGGCACCGTCTCAGGAAAAGCTCTACTTGTTCATATGTGGTATCAGCTGTGCAAATAAGTACTTCATCGTAAGTAGGCAATGGCTGATTACTGGAATGCATGTAAATGCACAAAGCAGATGTAAGCACTTCAGAATGTGGACAAACAACAAGATTAGGTTGACCTTTCTGAAAGCCAGGTGGAATTGTCCTTGTAACAGTTTGTTTCATGTCAGCAACATTTTCAAGAAGTTTACCAAGTGTGCTGACATCAAGACAGTTGGACAGAAAATAAGTCATGTTTTCCATATATTGCTTCCACACCAAATCCATTGTTTCTTCCATGGCTATGTCTTGAATATCTACTTGTCTCATCATAAAAGGTTGGACACAACTCTTCCTGTCAACTAATGGGCGATGTCCTGCGCTTGTTTCTCCATCAAAAAGTTTATGTTGAGCTACTTCTAGGTCGCAGGCAGTACAGTTGGGTTTAATGAATGACAACATCATCAGAACATCTAGTCTGGTACAGTTGCGGTTAAATAATTGGGTACTGAGGTAAACAATTTGTTCAGCTGTGTAGAAGTTTAAATAATAGTACCGGGACCTTTGCTGATCCATATACTGCTTCCATATTTCCAGATAGGCTTCCATCTTTTTACAAAGAATGGGAAGTTGATCGGTGACTTTTCCAACAGCTTTAATAATACGCACTTCCTTTAGATTTAAATCGATTATCAAGCAAGCCTCACACTTTCTTGAACAATACACTTCTATTTTCCAGTTCCTAAAGAGCATGTTGCCAGCAGAAAACAGACTGATGAATGACATTGCAAGTCTTTGGACATTGGCAAATACCTGCACACAAAATATATTCATTATGGTCTGCAAATAAAATGATGACAAGTAAAATCATATGGATATATGCAAACATAAATTACAAGATCTTAAATGTTATCTTTGCCTTTATTTACAATTGAAATGTTTAATTATATAGTGCAGTTGTGTTATCAGAAGTTCTCAGCATGAGTGAATGCTCAAGGATTTTCATGTTCAGCATTGTAGCGAAGACCTCAGGGTCTCAGTGTATTGAAATAATATCAATTCTGTAATCACTGAAGATATTATTGCACCACATTAAAACTTCAATCAGATATGCCATATATAAAGTTCATTTTTATTCAAAGACTAATAAGTGTTTCACTGCTGTGCTTCCCACTATAGATATGTGAATGCATTATAGTAGCCAGTTACCTCTACGAATCTGTCCACTTCATTCCGGCCATGATCTCCCTTGCCTGACATCAGCATGAGTTTATTCTGCAGTTCTTTTAGGTCTTCAAGAGTGTAACTTCGTAACTCTTCATTGTCACCATGAGCCTCTGGCAGTTTTAATACAATTGCTGAACCCAAAGAAAGCTGTGCAAAAATTGAAAATAATGAAGCACTGAGAGGTGCACAATAGTTTCTTTCACTTGGAAGAGCTTGATACTGAATACACGTAGGGAACTCTAAAAATGCTTGTCACAGGTAAGGCTTCAACTAATGATATCATTCCATATCTACGTAAATATCTCAGACTCTGCTGGAGGGAGGGGCAGTACCCGAGGATGCAGTTTCTGGCCTACTGCGAGAACAAGGGCAGTCACAATGATTGCAACAAGTACACTCAAGTATATATATATGTGCCATCTCACAGCTTATATTTCCACCCAATCTACATCCTGTTGTATCCTTTGACAACCTTCCTCACTACATTTTTAACAAAGTGGTTTAAATAACAGTGAACACATTAAATTGCGATGCATTAATGTTGAACTTTCAAAATTAGTTTGACTGCAGCAGATTTAGAAAATTGGAAGACAGGAAGAGTAAAACTATGGAGCCAAAGATGAGTTAGCATGACATTTGTTGCATATGAGAATAAAACACTTGAAAAATTGTAATTTAATTGGGCGGACTTAATATATTAGAAAGGAAAATTGCATTTGATCATTTTGAGTGTGTTTTTGAAGGAGCAATAGCATATTAGGACATGAATTTTATAACGAAATTCATAAATTCTGTTGATGAGATAGGTGGCAACATTATCAGGGAAGGAAGGCTGAGGATAGGACAAAACATAGTTGGAATATATGCCTTTTTCAAGTTGGCAATCAAGTTGGTTGCCATAATGATCTCAGTTGTCCACAATTTATATATTAACACAAATTAATAGAATATAACATCAACAGATTGGCTGATGATGTAAATTTTGGTGGAAAAATGAGCTGCAAGGAGAGTTTCAAAGATATACAGATAGATTACACAAGTATAAGAAAATAACTGCAGATGCTGGTACAAATCGATTTATTCACAAAATGCTGGAGTAACTCAGCAGGTGCTAGATTACACAAGTGCTTAAAGCTGTGGTGTAAGGAATGTGAGAAACTATCAGATTATGCACTTTGGTAAGAAAAGAAGCTAAACATACCCTATGACCCATGTTAAATACTGAGTAAACTAGCAAATGGTGGCGTAGAGAAGGATCTTAATGTACTGGTTCATGCAGGGTATTGGGGTATAAAAGTAATAGTGTCTTTCTGAGATTGGCTAGAACTCTGGGGAAATTTCATTTCGAGTAGCAAGTACAATTTGATTTTCATAGCTAAAGGAGCTTTGGTTTCATAGCTAAAGGAGCCTCGGCTTGGACTCAGTCCAACATGGCTTCCTGACTTTTATACTCACTGCCCCAACAGATGAAGACAAGTATACAATCATTAGATCCTTGGGAATGAGGGGGTGTTTCTATTTATAATGTTCATAAAAATCATCCTAAAAAGTTGGCTCCTTGTAGTATTAAAAAAGAGAGTATAACAATTTGCTAACATTAATATTATCAAGTATATTGTGGAACATTTTACCAGCATCGCTGCTCTGCAATACCTTGTTTTTCCCTTGAGAATTGATGATATAAATTCCACTGCTGTTTATAGCTGAAGCCAATGAAAGTGATGATTGTTCTATAGACCCATGGCTTTCCTTCACAGTTTTCAGCCATTCCAAATGCCGAGCTGAATCTTGCTGAAAGTGGACAAAAAAAAGTTACCTTCAAAGCAAACTTGCAAACAGACGATTTGGACAGTACACTATTGGTTCATCTTGTGTATTCTTCAACGCTCTTATTAATATTCACAAATGTGATTCAGTGAAAAAAGTTAATCAATTTCCATTTGCAAAGCAAAATTCAGCCATTGATCTCCTTGCTATCTATGCTCAAATTAAATTCTCCAATGCAACAGTGATTACACTACTGAAGGATATTTCACATAAAATCTCTCCACTCTCTACTTCCATGTTTTATTAAACATTTATAATGCAGAATTCAAGAAAAATTGTATTGTTCCTCTACATTGTCTGTTTCTTGACAAAATTTAATGCCAGTCATGAAGCCATAAAAAAATGGTGAGAGAAAGGAACGACTGGTGAAAGCTCTTGTTATAGTGTGTTTTGATACAAGATAAATGGGAGTTTCATTTTGTATTTGTCCTCCTTTCTCTAACCTTGGTTGCATCATTAAAGTATTCCAATCCACAGGTTTAACTCCAAATACCTCTCAAATCACCATTCCTAGGTGGGTCAATGCACAACTATATCTGACAGGGTAGCTTTTAATGCATTTAAAAGAAATATTGATATGCCCATGTGTAAATTCAAGCTTTAAAAAATTCTGATGGTATTTAGCACTCCTATAATTCAAACAAACCGGAATATTGTTAAACAGAGCATGCAATGCTCAAAATTACATTTTGTAAAAAAAACTTGTTACCCAAGACACACAGCTGAACAAAAAGCCATTTGTAAACCAAATATTGTGCACAATTATGCTGAAACCCATGGTTAAATTTACCAGCTTCTTGGTAAGATCCAGGTCATTATCTAAAGCGTTCCACAATTTCTGTACACAATGCATGAAGTCATCAAATCCAGCTTGTGGCTTTATTTCAAACAGCAACGATGAGTAGCCCAATACAGCATCATGAAAGCAAGCCACACGATCAACATCAAGATCATTTTCACCAGCTGAGATTAAAGCCAGGTCAACAAACACTTTCAACTCAGTTACATCTGGTAAAGAAGAAAAAGAAAAAAAGACAAAAAATCTTTTGCACTGATCACCAGAGAAATCTAAGCATTGTAAAACGGAATTATTACGCCCAAAAAGATTTTTGTTTTTAACTACAATATATTTATCTGCAGCTTAGGGACCCTAAAATTAATGAAATTAAGAACAAGTTACATTTACTTTCAATCCATATGACATTATTAGAGTTTCACCTATATAGCTCATCTCTTTATGGCAGGTGAGAATTGGGTATAAGCTTGTACTGTTGTCACAAGCTCTACTTGCTCTGCCTTCTTGAAGCAATTTCTCCTAAAATATATGACATTCTTTTTCTGGTTTCCACACTCCCAAGAGTTGGCAGCGTCTCACTTTTGTCACTCTCAGAATGCCTAAAAATACACTTAACCTCTGTGGCTACAGGGTGCCTAACATTCCCCTATTTATGCTGCTGGAGTCATTTTATGAAAGTGATTAGCAAGCCAGAGCTAACTTGGCTACAAATGGTGGAAACGAACAAACTGCTGGATATTTTGCCAGAATGTTACATCAGATAGCCTTTTCGACCGATTCTAAATGTCGTTTATGATTAGAGAATCTAAGCAATAAAAAAACTAAGCCATTTTGAGAAATATTTTTATTAAAATATTATGTAATAATTTGCTGAATTTGCTGAAAGAGACAGGGACTGGAGGGCTTTAAGAGGTTTGTAAGATTTGAGAAGTTTTCCCTCATTTGGAAAGCAACACCAAACCAAAGAGCTGCAGTTTGGACATTTTAAACGAGAGACTGGGGCTGATAGCGGAGAAAGGCTGCGGTCAGATTAACAAAGGATGTCACAATCCGTGGGTCCTAAAATGGCCGCAGGACCTCGTGACCAGCCACAAAAAGTAAAAACCTTACAACCCAGTCTCTAGGTTTCTGCAAAGCCACGGCCAGAACAAAGGATGGGTATTGGCCATGCAGAAACCTACGAAACCAGGTCGGAGTCCAGACACTGGGGCGCTGACATCAGCATACTCACAATGCCCCAAGCCGACCTAAACAGTTCATCTCAGTGAGGGGGCACAATAGCCCATAGAAAACTACCTGGTAGGTGATGGGAAACCAGTTAACACCCATCACCTCACAACGAAATCCCAATTAACACCGTCTGGCCATCCCCGGTATCCCCGAACATAAGCGCAGATCAGAAGAAAACTCATACTTATCTTTTTGAACAAAGAGATTCCAAGATCTGGCGGGAGATAGGACGGGTCAGAAATAGTATAACTGGCCACTACTTTTGGGTGAAAAAGTTAAGTCAAGAAGCGCAGAGAAAACCGGGTTCGAAGTCAACTGAAGTCGAGAAGAAAACCTGCAAGGAACGCAAGCAGGCAAGTCAGAAGGAAGTCAAACGAATGCAGGAGGAAGAAACGACAGGCAAGAAGAACGGATGCAAGAGAGAGGAACAGGCACGCAACTCGAGAAGAAATACTGCAAAACGAACAGCCAGTAACCCCAGTAATAGCCCCATGGTGAGCATGTACTCGAAATCCTACATATCCTGGACATAGTTTAGTGTAGAGGGGAGGGTGGTTGTGAATAAACATTGGGTGTCTATTAAAATATGTGTTGGTCAATTTTGCGATGTGTCGTACGTTCCCCATCTTACAGTCGTGTATATGTCTTGTAGAACTGTGTGTGTTTTATGATTCATAGTTATAAGTATTCATGTGATTCGGTATGTGTTTTATAGACATGTCTTATAGAACTGTATAAGTATTCATGGACAATAGTCCCAAGCGCTCAATAAAAGCCTTTTTCATTTAAACCCTGGTTTTAAAATCTGGTCTGGTTGAATTTTTCTGCACTATAAGAGCTCCTGCATCTAAGTCCAGTGTCTAGAACCGTAAGGGGTGAGTGGGTCGAACCACTCACGGGGAACCAGTGTGCACGGCCTGGTCAAGGGATCAGAGCAAGGCACGGGGACCTTAGGTCGGGCGAAAGCTCGGCGCAGAAACCCCTTACAGGTTGGATTGGCTGGGCTGACTTCCCTGAGTGATGAGGCTGAGGGGTGACCTTATAGAAGTTTATAAAATTAGATGGGGCATAGATTAGGATGATCACAATATTTTCCCCAGGGTAGGAGAGTCTAAAACTAGAAGGCATAGGTTTAAGATGAGAGGGAAAAGATTTAAAGGAGACCTAAAAGGCTAGTTTTCCACACAGAACGTGGTGGGCAGAACTGCCAGAGGGAGTGATAGAGGTGGGTACAATTACAATATCTGAAAGACATTCAGATAGGTCCTTAGCTTGGTAAGGTTTAGAGGGAAACAGGTCAAATGCAAGCAAATGGACTAGCTCAGGAGGGCATCTTAGTCAGCGTGGATGGGTTGCACAAAGAGCCTATTTAATGCTGCTGGAGTACATTCTCAGGGCATTTCTGGCCTTGATCTTTTAGAATTATTTCCTTTTTCTTCGCCATCCCCGTCCCACACTCCCTGCAATTGATGGAGAGTCTTCAACCCAAAACATTAACTCTCTTTCTCTTTTCATTGATACTGCTTGACCTGTGGAGTGTTCCAGGCACGGCCTGGAACGTGGCAACTTCAACAGCCTGACCGCGGGAGAAGACGGCAGGGGAAGAGAAAAGACATTCTGGCCTTCCATCACGGTGAGGAGGTGACTGGAGGAGACTCACTGTGATGGATGTTTCTCTTTTTTTTTGTTTGTGTTGGTTGTGATTGTGTGTGAAATTGTTTATTTGTATTGCTCTATTGCTGGACTGTGGGTGACCTTTCATTTCACTGCATATCTTGTATGTGTATGTGACAAATAAACTTGACTTGAATTTTCTGCTTTCGTTTCAGATAACTGGATTAATAGTATTGCAATTTAACTGTTGCACCACAACTGGTCCTGTTAAAGGGCCGATCAGGCAGGAAGCATATTTTAAAAGACACAAGGAAGCTATTAAAAGATCAGTAGGAATCATTGAAGTTGATTGAGGGGCAATAGGGAAAACAGACAATGAGTCTCAAGAGGGAGAGAGATGGGAAGCATTGGGAAAGATTGCATGTAGCTTGATGGACTAGTTATGTGCATGTGGAATACTGTCTTTTCATAATTCTTCAGTTGCTGCTCTTCACTGGGAATAAATATTCAGAACATATATAATGGTACAAATAAAATAAAGTAACAGCCAGTTTACTTTTTAAAAAATCATTGACTTAGCAAAACGCAAAACTAATTTCCAAAAACAATTTGAAATAATTAGAAAAAAAATTAAGCAATGTCGTCTGCATAGATTACAATGTTTTTTGCTTATTTACCTTTCAAAGCCTCTTTGACCCATTGCAAAAACTGGCATCTTTGAGTAAGCTCTTTCAAAGCTTTCCTGCGAGGTTTTGTTATTTCCACAAGACGGTTCTTGGCTTGTATAAGGTGCTCATTTATATAGTGCAGACTTTTATCCTTATAGGATTCATTCGTCTAACAAAATAAATGGAAAATTCCAATCATCTAATTTTAAGTTAAACAATATATACCATTTCAATTTTTGTTGATAGACAGCAAGACTAATGACAATCCAGAGCATGAAATTAGGATAAAGCAGTTTTGCTAGAAGATTAGAACATTTGCTCGAAACAGTTGTGCAAAATTTCCAGAACTAGTCAGTCATTACTTCTATTTTTTTTGTTATATCGCAATTACAATACTAATCAGCCTCAATTCTTTCTTACTTCAGACATCAATATAATTTCTTCCAAAACACAGCCATTTTACTTGTTACTAAAACTTTTTTTTAAAAATGCATGCTAATCATAGATTCTATTGCAATATCAAACAATAATAGAATACAAATCCCCCCCTTGTGTTAAATGATATTAGATTACTTCTCTTCTCCCCACCTCCTCACTTCTTACTATAAACTGCAGAAACCAAGCCTTTTGGTAGTAGATGCAGTGGATAGTCATACTTGATGGTGTTGTAACAGAAGTCTAGAGTGTTAACACTCTGTAACTGGAGACAAGCTGACAATATTTGGGGAGTACATTCCTGAAGTTTGTTTAAGTGAAGACACCAGAAATTATGAACAGGGCATCAGGGTTTGCTGTTACAAGAGAACTACTTTTATCCACAACTTCCACCATCTGCAGTTTATTTTTAGATCTTCAAAATACCTGCCTTTTCAAGTTTTGTTGGGCTACAATCAAATTATCAATTACTTGGTTGCCATACATGAACACTGGGATTTGAAGTAGGGACATTGGTGACATTTTCCATAAACAAACCTCATTCATAAAAGTAAAATATATATAATCTTTCACAGCATAGTTCCAATTACTTACATGATTTCATTTATCATGAAGCCAATTTTTATTTTACATTGATTCCATAAATGATGAGATAATAAGATTGTAGCCTCTTAATTTGCAGAGCAGGAGGATCTTAAAAATCTGCCTCTCAGAGAGTATTTGTGGCAGCCATACCAAGTTTCAATGAATCCCTCAACACACATTCTTAGAACGGAGTGTATAGATCTACATTTGGCAATGGGCAGCTCCTTACACTTGAAGACCGAATAGGTTTCAGCCAGAGTAAAGTGCACTTGCCTGAGGTGATAATCTTCTACCTGCAGAATACCAGTCTCAGCAAGCATCCTTGATGTAACCTAAGCAAAGGATCCCGTGTTGTGCTTTGACAAAGACCACTGCAATGCGACCCTGACCCTTTATGGCAAAGACAAATTTGAGGAGATAGGGCATTCACACATCGCAGAAGGTTACGAGGAACAGTCTAATTTCCCCTTACAGCCACCTTGAGAGTGTGCACTGAGGCACTGAGCCTCCAACTGTGTAAGAAAGATTTAACAGGACTTTGTCAACATCAGCAAAGCAGGTTTTTTGGATTAAGAACAATGATACTAGGCCTCGATTTTGCAGTGAAAGTGGCTTTATTTGAAACCTTAGCCCACTCAGCATTCAATATCTTAAGAGGATTTAAAAAAAAAAAAATATTCATACTCACCACATTTAGTAATGTTTCCAGAACAGTGAAGTGTCCAGTAAGGTTAAGAACACTCTGCACTTTTGCAATTATTTGGGCAGATTCAACAGCCAAGTGTAGTTGGTGGTATTCCTTAATTTGTCGGATTCGCTCTTCTATCCAGTTGTCCTTAGTATTGCCGTCTATTCCACACATAATCTTTAAATCACTTCTCAGTTCTTCATATCGATCACGATAGTCTTTAAATATGTTATCAACCTCTGTAAAAGTAAGACTGGCGTCCTTTACTTTTACAAAAATTCCCTTATACTGGTCAAAACACGGATTCCAAATCATGGTACAAACTTCTTCAAGAGACAGTGGTGGTTTGTTATATTGTTCATTGGTATCATGGATATGTTTTGCCTGTTTTTCCCAGCACACTTGTAAAATGTAGCTGTCTTTGAAGCTGTCAATGACACTCACCATTTGTTTTAACTCTTCACTTAAGGAGAAATAACTAACCATAGGGAGGTTTCGTGCAAAACACTGAGCATCAATCTGCTCTGTAGTCACAACTTCATTTAGCTTCATTTCCTGAACATCATGATCATGCATTTTTTTAAGATCATCGATTGCCACTGCAATTAATGGGAAAATCAGGTTAATATTTCAGAGAAATACAACATCTTTCTTCCTGCACTGAATCTTAATAATTTTTTCCCCAGCAAAATAAATGCGCAACTACTAATTCCATACCGTCTTAAACATGATAGCAACAAGGCATATTAGCAAGAGTCTCAGTTTAGATTTATCCTGGCGCAACTTATATCAAATGTACATTTTTTTTTAAATGAGGGGTTGTGCTCGCTTATGAAAATATATTCCTCCTGCGAGTACCCAATGAAAGGCATAAAATCAGACCCAATACTCACATACCAGATACGAAGATCAGCCTAGTAAATACATTTTAATCACGTGTAGGAAGGAACCGCAGATAATGGTTTACACCGAAGATAGACACAAAATGCTGGAGTAACTCAGTGGAGAGAAGGAATGGATGACGTTTCGGGTCACGACCCTACTTCAGACCGAGGGTCAGGGGAGAGAGAGAGACATAGAGATATGGAAGGGTAAGGTGTGAAAAGGAGAGATCAAAAGGGGACGATGATAAATAAAATGTAGAATGGATCATTTTTAGCAGAGGGGGAGGTGACCACGAGGCATACAATCAGTAACATTTAATCTGGAGATCAGCGAAACTAGTCGGAGAACTAGGATGGAGGAGGGATGGAGAGAGAGAGAAAGCAAGGGTTACTTGATGTTAGAGATCAATATTCATACCGCTGGGTTGTAAGCTACCCAAGTGAAATATGAGGTGTTGTTCCTCCACTTTGCATTGGGCCTCACTCTGATACCAGAGGAGGCCCAGTACAGATTAGTCAGTATGGGAATGGGAGGGGGGAGATAAAGTGTTTAGCAACTGGGAGATTACGTAGACCTAGGCGGACTGAGCGGTGGTGTTCCACAAAACGATCGCCGAGCCTGCGCTTGGTCTTGCTAATATACATGAGTCCACCCCAGGACAGCGGATACAGTAGATGAGGTTGGAGGAGGTATAAGGGAACCTCTGCCTCACCTAAAAGGACTGCCAGTGTCCCTGGATGGAGTCGAGGGAGGAGGTATGGGTACAGGTGTTGCATCTCCTGCGGTTGCAGGGGAAAGTATCATCATCATCATCATCATATATATACAGCCGGAAACAGGCCTTTTCGGCCCTCCAAGTCCGTGACGCCCAGTGATCCCCGTACATTAACACTATCCTACACCCACTAGGGACAATTTTTTTTTTTAACATTTACCCAGCCAATTAACCTACATACCTGTACGTCTTTGGAGTGTGGGAGGAAACCGAAGATCTCGGAGAAAACCCACGCATGTATCATGTGTCATCTTTTAATACTTCCTTTCCAAACACCATGATTGTAACTTCAAAACCCTTAATCCAAAATCTTTCAGAATATGTATTAAGATGTAAATGAAAGGTAATGCAAAAAATGTTACCTTCCACATGCTCAGCAATTTTATGGCACATTTTCAAGAAACATTCCACCCATTTCTTTTCTTCAAAGAATCTATTCAATTCTTTTTGTCGCCAAATCAATACCTGATTTATTTCTTTGAATGATTCACCTTGCTCTGCAAATCAAAAAAGTTCATATAAAAACTCATACATTTCCTTTCGCCATTTTCATACCAAGATATGGTCTTTTTTAAATGCAATAGTTCAATAAAAACAACTTACTTGTCTTGTACAAAGCTAGAAAGTTGTCCTTCTTCTTTAAGATCCATTCTAAATCTTTTATTTTGATAGAGCCATCCAAAAGGTCCTTCGTCACATGTCGGAATGTTTGACCCATCAGTTCCATCAAATCTTTAGCTTTATTTGAGAGCTTTATTCGAGTGACTTTGCTATCCATTCCTATTATTTTTAAATAGGATAAAATTGTACCAGATAAAGGTTGATACAGTATCTGAAATTTAGAGCTAATTTCAGTTCATAAAAGCAACATTCAAAACATTAACTTGGTAAAAATTGAAATTGAATGACACATTTAGTTTTGCTCATGAATACTCCTACTTCAATAGTTATCTAAAGGTAAAACATAACCTACATGAATAATGTGCAATTGCTTAGTTTAATTTAGAGATACAGTGCAGAAAGACAGCACCGCAGTCAGGACTGAGCCCAGGCCTTTGGGGCTGTAAGGCAGCGACTCTACCACTGCACCACCATGTCCCCATTTGTCTTGACGAGTTGTTCCCATATCTTTTGAATGAAACCAGCACAGGTTCATATTCAGTAAAACAAGCAATCCCTATAAATGCTTGATGATATATCAGGCTGCTCGATTTAAGGTGACTGAAATAGCCTAATGGCCAGAGAACCAGGCATATCCAATACATCTTTAAGTTCTGACTGAACTGTCTCCATTATTAAAAAAATTATAACCCCCTATGGTTTGTGTACCCAAGTTGAAAAATCACTGCTTTTGTCAATTATGTTTCAGGCACTTGGAGAGGAAACAAGCATTTTGAAACTAATATAGATGTCCCTTGAGAGGCTGATGGGGAATAACAATTATAGTGTAAGTAAGTCAGGATGTAGCACTCCAAAACTGAAAAAGTTGGTGATAGGCAGGGTGGGGGGAGAACTCCATGTTGACCGAGCGCGTCCTGTCGGTGGCAGCGGCCTGAAGAAAGCACTGCAGGCCAGGGGCTACAACATGAGCCGCAGCAACGGTCGTGTCACCAGACCGTTTGGTGGGTGAAGACCATGTTGCTGGTGCAGACCAGCGGCACCAGCGCCTGCTTTTATGGTGAAAAGTCACAAAGTGCTGGAGTATCACAGCAGACCGAATCAGTCTGAAGAAGTGTCCCAACATCATCTATCCATGGTCTCCTGTGGTACTACCTGGCCTACTGAGTTACTGCAGCATTTTGTGTCCTTTTGTGGGTTAATCATCATTTGCATTCTTTGTTTCAACTACATAGAATGATAATACCTTACTCGGTTATAATGGACAATTGGCAATAATGATACACCATTCTTCAGTTACAACAAGGGTTTACTGTATAACAGTGTAATATAGCCAAGTCAAAAATTGATATTGGCAATAACTAGAGGAAGTTCAGAAATGTAAAATGGGTTTCTTCATTGCTGGTAGATATAATAGCCAAAGACTTGCTTGTGTTGTTTGAAAGAGACAAGGATGATGCCAGGGAACAAAGATAGATTGAGGATAGTCATAAGTACAAAATAGAACATTAAATGGGACTAGCTTAGATTAGCATCTTAGTTAGTAAAGACAAATTGGTCTTAAGTGCCTTTTTCCATGCTGTTTGATTCTATGAATTTAAAATGCTGGGGAAATCATAATTTTTTCATTTGATAAAATTCTCATGCTACGTAGCTATATAGAAGTTCATAGACAATTTCTGGTCTGCACAGCAGAGTTTTAATAGGCAGAGACTGTAAAATGGCGCTCAAGTTACAACAAACTGGATGACTGGCTCCACGAGTAACAAGGCTGCCATGACTAACAATTTCTTATGACTAACTAGATTTCTTAAACATACTGAAATTGTTACCTTACCAAGTAACTGAAAAATTGCCTTTGCAGCTGACCGGTTAAGTAAATGCCAGAGAACTGAATCAGGATCTTCCAAAAACATTCCATTGTAGTCTTTTTCCCATGAATTTTCAATTATTGTTGATATCAATTTCTCAAATTTGGTCAAATTATAATTCCGCAAAATTTCAAAAATTTGAGCTTCAGACTTGTCCTGGAAGGGTAAATTTATAAAGTTTGCATCAGCCTTTTAAACGAATAAATATTAGCTATATATTTTTAATTATTATTTTGCAATGACAATACCTGGCATATAAAATAAACAGCATCAAGTGCACACTTCTCAAAGCACTCTGCAATCAAAGGCGGCAAATGACTTAACTCCTCAATCTTTTTGCAGTAAATTTCTATCTGTTGGATTGGTCTTTCCTGATAAAAACATTGAAAAGTATTATTTGTTATTGTTTTACTTAATCTGAAATGATTAAAACACAAAAGAAATTGCAGAACAAAATGGATATAGTATCCCTCAAAAAAAACCAAGATGCTGTTTATTGTTCATTAATTCTATTCTTTCAGACCAATAAATATGCCAACAGAATTACCACATTATATATAACTATATATCACTTTGCAGAGTACTAATATTTAGTGACTGGCTTTTATACAACTAAGATTAATTTCATTTCGTGAGAAGATGCCTCAACAATGCAGAGCTCTCATAGCAGTTTATTGAGATGTACATTGTGATGCACAATTCAAGACTACCACTTCATATATTTGTCTGACTTCTAAGTGAAACAGTACACATGGTTACAATTTAATTTCATTGTTCTAGTGTTCTTGTTGGGAAATGCATGAGAAATATCAAATGATAATTTAACCCCGCCTCACTGCTTTCTTTTCTTCTTGCAATTGTTAAATAAGCTGAAACCATACTCTAACCATGATTAACACATTAGGACTAGGCAACAGACTTCCTGGCTCCAATTAAAATTTAATTCAATAGTAGTTGGTATTAAGCAAAGGTGAGGAACCGATAAATACTGCAGTTTAAAAATATCTTCATAACATTCAAACATTTGACATTATACACTACCTTCTTCATTCGACCTTCTAGCTCACTCAAGAGTCCTTTAATCCAAAAAGAATTCCATTCTTTATTTCCAAGGTCTAAGGTTGTAAGGGTAATCCACACCTTTGCAAATGGGTAAATAAAAAATAGTTTTACTTGTATATGTTTAAAAATTATTGAATTCATTTGAGTGGCATCAGATTACATAATCAAGAGGAGATGCCATCATTTTCTGAGAGAAAAAAATAAACTGCTGAAGGAACCTAGCAGGTCAAACAGCATCTGTGGAAGCAAAGTGATGGTTAAAGTTTTGGGTCGAGACCATTCATCAGGACTAAGTGTGTAGGGAAGAATACTAGCATATGGAAATGGAAGGGGTGGGTAACGTAGAACATGCAGGTGAAAGGTGGAACCCGATGAAAGAGTCGGATAATGGACTAATCTGTGGGAGTGGAAAAGGGAGGGATGTTGAAACACGACTGGAGCGTGATTTATAGAAAGATGGTAGGGAATTGAGATTAGGCAGATGTAACCAATGGTGTGGGAAGTGAATGGACAGAGTCAGAGGCTGGTCAGTTATAGATGGAACCAGATAAAGGAGGGATAATGGACATGGAATCAAGGGATCGGGGACAGGAAAGGTTAAGCAAGAGAAAAGAAAGTAGTAAACTAAGAGGATAGTCATGCAGCAGAGAAACAGACCCTTCAACCCAACTCATCCAAATCAATCAGGATTCATAACTGAGCTATGCGGGTGATGGGCAGATGGAACCAAGTGAGGGAGATTAATGACTCGGGTTAACAAGACGGTGGGGGTGGGTGAAGGATGGAAAAATGTGAATAAAGAGATAGAGAACCTGGATAGACTGGTGGGGGTCAGAAAAGTACACAGGGTGTTCAAGATACCTGAAATTGGAGAAACCAATGTTCTTACCAATAAGTTTGTAAGCTATCAAAGCGGAATGTGAGATATTGTTCTTCTAGTTGGTGTTTGATTGCAGAGAATGATAGATTGGGAAGGTGAGTTGAAAAGACATAATGGGTATTACAGATAGTGAGCAGGTGTTGTGCAGAATGATCACCAGTCAATTGCATGGTCTTGCCGATCTAGAGGGGACCAGATCACAAGCACTGAATGTAATATACCACGTTGGAGGAGATGCATGCAAGTCTGCCACATCTGAAAAAGCTGTTTAGATCTCTAAATAGTAGTGTGAGAGGAGATAAAAGGACATGTTACACCTTCTATGGTTGCACGGGAAAGTCCCCGAGGACAGAGAAGGATGGGCAGGAAGGGGTGAGTGGAATTGGGAGTATAGGGGAGTGGTCTCTGTGGAAAGCAGTAAGGGAAGGAGAGGAGAAGGTGAGACTGATAGCAAGATCCCTGTGGAGCTAACTAAAATATAGAGGGCTGATATGTTGGATACAAAGGCTCATGGGGTGAAAGCAGAGGACCAAGGAAGTTCTATCTATGATCTGTTTGAGGAGCAGGGGGTTGAAAGAAGACATGCCAGAAACATGTGAGGGCTCCATCTACTAAGGCAGAGGAGAAGCCACATTTCTGGGCAAAAGCAGCTTACTATAATGCTATCTCATCCACAATCCCATTATCCATTCTCCCAATCACTGTAACATAGCTACAGTGTGCCCTAACTCTATCTCATTTATCATTCCTGCATTTGACTGTGCATGCACAAAAGTTTAAATTGTTCTGAGCTTATAGATAGCAGCTAAATGATTTTAGCATTCTTCCTGAGGCAGCGTTTCCTGTCGATTTCTTTGGTGGTGGTAAGTTCAATACCCATGATGGTCTGGGCAATGTCCACCATTTTCTGCAGTCTCCCATGTTCTTGGGCATATGAGTGACCGAACCAGGCCGTGATGCAGCCTGTCAGTATGGTTGTTCTCCACTGTATACTTGTAATAGTGCAAGAGGGTAAATGGCAATAAACCAAATCTCCTCAAATTTCATAGGAAGTAGAAGTGTTGATGAACTTTCTTTGCAATTGCATCAATGTGCTGGAACAAGGACAGATCATCAAGCTGTTGACTTGCTCTATTGCCTTCCACTGATGAAGCCAGGTTCATGGATCCTTGGGTTTCCCTTCCTGAAGTCAATAACCAGCTCCTTGATCTTGCTAATGATGAGAGCAAGATTGTTGTTCTAGCATTACTCAACCAGGTTATCAATCTGGACGCTGATTCATCATTAGCCGTTATTTGACCAACAATGAATATCATTGATGAATTTAAAGATGGCATTGGAGCGGAATCTGGCTACACAGTCGTGGGTACAGATAGTGCCGAAGACTGAGCGTGCACGCTTAAAGTGCCCCTGTGCTGATGGTTAGCAAGGAGAAAGTGTTGCTGCCAATTCATACCAATTGAGGTCTGCCAATGAGGATATCGAAGATCCAGTTGCATAGGGATGAACAGTATGACAGTAGGTGTAATGGGGATGATGGTATTGAATGATAAGCTGTAGTCAATGAACAACAGCCTGATGCACATGTTCTTGTTGTCCAAGTTGTCCAGTGCAGAGTGGAGAGCCAGCGAGGTCGCATCCACTGTCAGTGTGTTGTGGCGGTGGGTGAATTGGAGTGAGTCTAGGTCCTTACTAAGGCAAGAGTTGATATGCGTCATAACTGACCTCTCAAAACACCACACCAGTGCTTCAAACTGACAATAGCCACTCAGCTTTAAGGTAAAGTTCATAGTTTCCTAGCACCTCTCTGCCCAAAATTAATCTCAAATTTTGTAATGTCAAATTATATAATAGCCCAACTGATAGAGAAAGGAAAAGCCACGAGGCAATAACCAACTAATATTTCAATAACTCCAGGCAATTCACATTTGGGATATTAACAGTATTTCATTAAATTCGAACATTGAACAGTTACAATGAAACACATCATATTCAAAACACAAATTAATAAATAAAAATATTATGTGCCATCATCCCCATTAGGCCTAACTACATTTATGTAATGGATTTCAAAATTGTCTTACATGAAATTCATCTTGATTGAAAAAAGTAGCTCGGTTTAGTAGTGATTTTGAACTGAGGACAGCCTTTAGCCATTCTCTTGTAGTTGTTAAAGTCATTGTTAATTCAGTGCTTAGCATTCCTGGATCTTCCTCACGTTGAGAGTGCTCACCAGCAACCTAGTTTTTGAAAAAAAAATTATATAAACTTAAACCAGTATTGTAATAAATGCTTCAATACTGTAAACGATATCCAATTAAAATGTAACGATCGACACTTATTTTACTTAACCTTAATCTTATCGAATTTTATCATAACTTATTTTATCGCATCTATTTATTCTGCTTTATGAGAAACAGCTTGCTTTCCAACTTATACAAATTTAAAATCAGATTCAAAGATTCTAGTTTTCCACTTACCCAGTTTTACATAAATAATGAACAGTACACATTCATGTTTAAGAAAATTATAGTTATGAAAAATGTAAAGTTTTGATGTCAGAAGTCATTACAATGGCTGTTTTACACAATTATTTGTTTTTACTGATACCTTTGATGAAGATTTTTTTAAGTTAGCAATCTTGCTAATTAGCACAACTGAAGTGGCAATAGTTTCTCTATAGTCCACTTTTTTCATCGATTTACATATAATTTCATGGATTTTTAAGCTGGCTTTCACACATGCTTCTAAACGCTCATCACATAGATCCCTAAACATAGAAAAACATCTGTGTTAGTGACCATAATCTTAACTTTTTTCAATTATCACGGAATCAATGTGTCCAAAATTACCATAGATACCCAAATCAGAATGTATACATGTATAAATATGATACTGCAACATAGAAGCGTGACATAGACACCCAAAAATTAACTGTTGCAAAAACCAAAGCAAACACATTTATTTACAAGTTTGACAACTGTCTGACTCTATCAAAAAGAAAGAAGATAGTTCCACAACCGCAAGTAGTTTTTTCAGGTAATTTAAAATTTACCACACAAGTGTTAACGTATGTAACATGGTGTCTCAATGGCATTTGCAAGTAATGCAAATCTCTCTCAAAAATTAAAACACCACTTATTAATTCTTTTATTTTTTGAACTTCAATTTTGTTGTCAACACTTTTACTCCATTCTGAAATAGTACATTAGGTGATTGGTTTTAACTGAAACACTCAACTTCCTTAAAAGCTACATGGCCTGTAAAGTAATATTTTAAAATATCTCCTTATTTAAATGAAATGTAACAACCTAGAGTTACTAATTATTTGACACATTTTCAGGACCCAATCTTGATGCAGGAAATAAACAGAAAAATTATAAACAACAATCATTTTATCATTTTAGCCATACATTTTAGCCTCTGAGAACCAACAAGAATGAAATTGAATTTGAGAAAACATTTAAAAGTGAATTCGGTAAGATACTGAAAATTTTAATTTATGAACTAACAATTAGTTGGTTACTCTTTTCCGAGTTAGTTTGGTTGCTAAACCAATTCGTTCTTTTGATGGGCATCAAAATATACTCAAGAAATCAAATACCCACAGCTAGGTTCCCAATTAAAATATGCACCTAATGTTTATATATCCATTGAAATCTAAGTTAAAAATTCTTACAGACATGCAGTAACAATCTGGATTAACAACAGATCAGAAATATGTACTGATATTACAATTTGTGTACCTGTTCTGCTGACTGTACACAGCATCTTCTGCAAGTTTCAAAACATGATCAAAACTCTGTGGTAATCCAGTAACATGCAAATAAATAGAATATCCAAATTAATAATTGCAGTATTAAGAAAATTCATAAAAGTACAATTATTTTAAAAATAAAATATAAAAATATTGAAATTGTTCAATGGAATGACTTGCAGAATGTGTCCAACATTTTCATACGGTCATAAGGACTAGGAGTAGAATTAGGCCATTTGGCCCATCAAGTTTACTCCGCCATTCAATCATGGCTGATCTATCTCTCCCTCCTAACCCCATTCTCTTGCCTTCTCCCCATAACCTCTGACGCCTGTACTAATCATTCATTTTGAATATGTTTTGAACCGCAGTTGCAGTTCACATGTAGGAAAAGAATCAGAAAGCAATTTGTATACAGCAAAGCCTCGCAATATTAATGGAATATCAAGCTTTGTCAGAAAACAGGGTCTCCTACTCTGATCAATTGATCCTGATTCTGAGCACACTGTAAACAATTTAGCATCATATTACAAGCATTTGTATACTCTACAGGGAAACACGTTGCACACGCTACCTTCTGAGCTTTGGCAAGTGACTCGTTTTGCTAATTTATTTAGAAACAACAATGAGTCAAATGAGGAGCTGCCAAAGATCAAGTCGTAGCCTATGCATTGAGTTTACTTGAAGATACAAATGTTTGTAATATGAGACTAAATTATCATTTAAGCAAAATACATACACCAGGCTCTGACATAGAATCACTTGATCAGCAGCCTATTAATTAAAGGAATCTGAATTTGAAGGAATTGAATAGCATATTTTAGAGGGAGTGTGGATTTCAATTCATTTTATTTGGCTTATCCTGATTTGCAATATAACCTTTTTCAAACACAAACCTTCATTGAAATGCATCTCATCTTCAATCTCTGAATGATTCCTTGCAGAACATCGAGCAGATTAGGAGTAATCATCTTCAAGTAATCTGGCAAAGCTTTCAATGGCAATAAGGTAAACCAAGAACGAGCTAAAAGTCGATCTACTTCCATTAAATGCTTATTTTTGCTCATGAATTCAAGTAGCTGCCTGAAGAAAAGAATTCATAAATTAATTGCAATGTATTTAGTTATGTACACTGAACATCCCACAAATCACAAAGCATCTTGAATACGGAATAATTAAAACATGAACAAAACATCAGAGAAAAAGTCTGAATATTTCTTATATCCCCTATTTTTAAATAGGGATATGATTGTCACAACAGAACACAATTTAGCACCAGACATGACAGATCTCATATGCTCAAAGAAATACACAGTTATATAGCGCAGAAGTCGTTCAGCCCAACAGACGCCTCCCTGAGGTGCATTTGGCCCATGTCCTCAAAACATTTCCTATCCAGTACCTGTCCAAATGCCTTTTAAGTGTTGCAATTGTATCTTCCTCTACCACTTCCTCTGGGAGCTCATCTTATTTATTCGCCACCCACTGTGTGAAAAACATGTCCCTCAGGTCCCCTTTAAATCTTTACCCCCTCTTCTTAAACTTAAGACCCTCCAGTTTTTGCTCCCCTACCTTAGAAAAAAAGTGACCCTCATGATTTTATAAACCTCTATAAGGCTATAAGGTAACCACCCGTAGCTGTGGCAGATAATTCTTCAAATTCCTTTCATTCCAAGTTGTATGAATATCAAATATCAATAGACAATAGGTGCAGGAGTAGGCCATTCGGCCCTTCGAGCCAGCACCGCCATTCAATGTGATCATGGCTGATCATTCTCAATCAGTACCCCGTTCCTGCTTTCTCCCCATACCCCCTGACTCCGCTATCCTTAAGAGCTCTATCTAGCTCTCTCTTGAATGTATTCAGAGAATTGGCCTCCACTGCCCTCTGAGGCAGAGAATTCCACAGATTCACAACTCTCTGACTGAAAAAGTTTTTCCTCATCTCTGTTCTAAATGGCCTACCCCTTATTCTTAAACTGTGGCCCCTGGTTCTGGATTCCCCCAACATTGGGAACATGTTTCCTGCCTCTAATGTGTCCAACCCCTTAATAATCTTATACGTTTCGATAAGATCCCCTCTCATCCTTCTAAATTCCAGTGTATACAAGCCTAGTCGCTCCAGTCTTTCAACATATGACAGTCCCGCCATTCCGGCAATTAACCTAGTAAACCTACGCTGCACGCCCTCAATAGCAAGAATATCCTACCTCAAATTTGGATACCAAAACTGCACACAGTACTCCAGGTGCGGTCTCACTAGGGCCCTGTACAACTGCAGAAGGACCGCTTTGCTCCTATACGCAACTCCTCTTGTTATGAAGGCCAACATTCCATTGGCTTTCTTCACTGCCTGCTGTACCTGCATGCTTCCTTTCAGTGACTGATGCACTAGGACACCCAGATCACGTTGTACGTCCCCTTTTCCTAACTTGACACCATTCAGATAATAATCTGCCTTCCTATTCTTAGGCTATAAGGTAACCACCCGTAGCTGTGGCAGAAAATTCTTCAAATTCCTTTCATTCCAAGTTGTATGAATATCAAATATCGAACCATGATTTCACCTGCTAGTTGTTTTCCTCTTTTTATATAATTTGTAACAGGGAAAACAGTTCCAGTTTATCCAGATAACTCAAGCCCTTCCCAGTCCGGGCAACATTCTTGTGAATCTTTTCTGCCCAATCTCGTTTAATCACATCCTTCCTATGGGGTGACAACTAGAACTACACACAATTAGGTGTGGTTTCATCAACACTGGGACATCATGACGCAGCGATAGAGTTGCTGCCTTACAGCGCCGGAGACCCGGGTTCGATCCCGACTACGGGCGCTGTCTGTACGGATTTTGTACGTTCTCCCTGTGACCTGCGTGGGTTTTCTCCGAGATCTTCGGTTTCCTTCCACACTCCAAAGGCGTACAGGTATGTAGGTAAATTAGCTTGGTAAATGTAAAAATTGTCCATAGTGTGTGTAGGATAGTGTTAATAAGCGGGGATTGCTGGTCGGCGCGGTCCCGGTGGGCCTGTTTCCACGCTGTTTCTCTAAACTAAACAAAGCATATTGTTCATCTGCAACATGATGTCCCAGCTCTTCTACTCAATGCTCCCGCTAATGAAGGAAATTGTGCCACACACCTTCACCACCTTGTCTAACTCTACCCCTAAACCTGAACAGTATTGCATAAAATCACAATGCCCTATTACCATTGTAATAATTTTTTTAAAGCCTTACCTTTGGACTGTGTCATTAATGTTTAGCCTAAAATTAATAAAAGGAAGCCCATCAAGTCCAGCCCAGCTGTCTTCAGTCTGACTATTATCCAAAAAAAATGGGCTCGTTATATTGGATGAATAACCAAATAAATGCAGAACAGGAATCACTTGCACCCATTCTAGTATTCCGTCGTCGATACAGCTAACCATCATCTGCTTCAGTATTGTTGGAATCCTATGTATATTTAAAAAAAGCCAGATTATCAAGTATCAAGAAAAGAGATTTTTTTTTACTTCATATTAAAATTACTGTCAGTTGATTAAATACAAGTAAAAACTAATTCCATTCGACCACCCTGAATCATCATGCAATACTGTATCATCCAAGTTTATTTTTTATTTGAAATTATAAGCTATTTGTTCAAACAAACCAGCACTGAATAAGGAGAGTTTCACCAAAGTACAGTTGATGTCAGAGCTCGTCGAATTAACCTGATTCCTACAATGATTTGTATTAGATACACATTTGCCAAGGGCTACAACAGCTTTTCGGAAAGAAGCACATTAAAGACATCGAGACAAAAAGTATACTAGACTATTACAAAAAACCCTCGGACTGTTTCTCAGAGAAAGCATTCTCACAGAAATAATCTATCAATGTTGTCAATGTTTGAAAAGTCCGGGAGCAGAGCAAGGACGCCCGTTGGCTGAGCAGTAAAGTAAGTGCTAATCACAGTTGAACAGGCAGTTTAAAAAGAGCGCCAAAAGGAAGTAGTAGTCAATTTGAAAAGTCCGGGAGCAGAGCAAGGACGCCCGTTGGCTGAGCAGTAAAGTAAGTGCTAATCACAGTTGAACAGGCAGTTAAAAAGAGCGCCAAAAGGAAGTAGTAGTCAATTTGAAAAGTCCGGGAGCAGAGCAAGGACGCCCGTTGGCTGAGCAGTAAAGTAAGTGCTAATCACAGTTGAACAGGCAGTTTAAAAAGAGCGCCAAAAGGAAGTAGTAGTCAATTTGAAAAGTCCGGGGGCAGAGCAAGGACGCCCGTTGGCTGAGCAGTAAAGTAAGTGCTAATCACAGTTGAACAGGCAGTTAAAAAGAGCGCCAAAAGGAAGTAGTAGTCAATTTGAAAAGTCCGGGAGCAGAGCAAGGACGCCCGTTGGCTGAGCAGTAAAGTAAGTGCTAATCACAGTTGAACAGGCAGTTAAAAAGAGCGCCAAAAGGAAGTAGTAGTCAATTTGAAAAGTCCGGGAGCAGAGCAAGGACGCCCGTTGGCTGAGCAGTAAAGTAAGTGCTAATCACAGTTGAACAGGCAGTTTAAAAAGAGCGCCAAAAGGAAGTAGTAGTCAATTTGAAAAGTCCGGGAGCAGAGCAAGGACGCCCGTTGGCTGAGCAGTAAAGTAAGTGCTAATCACAGTTGAACAGGCAGTTAAAAAGAGCGCCAAAAGGAAGTAGTAGTCAATTTGAAAAGTCCGGGAGCAGAGCAAGGACGCCCGTTGGCTGAGCAGTAAAGTAAGTGCTAATCACAGTTGAACAGGCAGTTTAAAAAGAGCGCCAAAAGGAAGTAGTAGTCAATTTGAAAAGTCCGGGAGCAGAGCAAGGACGCCCGTTGGCTGAGCAGTAAAGTAAGTGCTAATCACAGTTGAACAGGCAGTTAAAAAGAGCGCCAAAAGGAAGTAGTAGTCAATTTGAAAAGTCCGGGAGCAGAGCAAGGACGCCCGTTGGCTGAGCAGTAAAGTAAGTGCTAATCACAGTTGAACAGGCAGTTTAAAAACAGCGCCAAAAGGAAGTAGTAGTCAATTTGAAAAGTCCGGGAGCAGAGCAAGGACGCCCGTTGGCTGAGCAGTAAAGTAAGTGCTAATCACAGTTGAACAGGCAGTTAAAAAGAGCGCCAAAAGGAAGTAGTAGTCAATTTGAAAAGTCCGGGAGCAGAGCAAGGACGCCCGTTGGCTGAGCAGTAAAGTAAGTGCTAATCACAGTTGAACAGGCAGTTTAAGTGAGAAGTCAGGTAAATTGGACAATCAGGCAATTTAAATTGGTGATATAAGCAAGGCTTACAAAAGGGTGCAGCCCAGTGAGGGAAGTGCCCAGTGAGGGAAGTGCCCAGTGAGGGAAGTGCCCAGTGAGGGAAGTGCCCAGTGAGGGAAGTGCCCAGTGAGGGAAGTGCCCAGTGAGGGAAGTGCCCAGTGAGGGAAGTGCCCAGTGAGGGAAGTGCCCAGTGAGGGAAGTGCCCAGTGAGGGAAGTGCCCAGTGAGGGAAGTGCCCAGTGAGGGAAGTGCCCAGTGAGGGAAGTGCCCAGTGAGGGAAGTGCCCAGTGAGGGAAGTGCCCAGTGAGGGAAGTGCCCAGTGAGGGAAGTGCCCAGTGAGGGAAGTGCCCAGTGAGGGAAGTGCCCAGTGAGGGAAGTGCCCAGTGAGGGAAGTGCCCAGTGAGGGAAGTGCCCAGTGAGGGAAGTGCCCAGTGAGGGAAGTGCCCAGTGAGGGAAGTGCCCAGTGAGGGAAGTGCCCAGTGAGGGAAGTGCCCAGTGAGGGAAGTGCCCAGTGAGGGAAGTGCGAGTCTTTGGCGAGTAGGCTGAGGTGAGGAGGATACCATTGTTTTAAGCCAGAGCTGGTTATAGGCACAAGGTGATGGCGGAAAAGTTGGTGCGGTGTGTTTCCTGCAGGATGTGGGAAGACGGGGACGTCGCGGGAGCTTCTGGGAGCTACACCTGCAAGAACTGTGTCCAGGTGCAGCTCCTGAAGGGACGTGTGGTGGAGTTGGAGAGGCAGTTGGATGACCTCAGGGCCATCCGGGAATGTGAGAGTTTCCTGGACAGGACCTATTGTGAGGCTGTCACGCCAAGGGTCCAGGTCGAGCGAAGGTGGGAGACTGTTTCAGGGGGGAGTGGACGTGGACGTGGACGTGGACTACAGGAGACCCCAGTGGCTGTGCCTATTGCAAATAGGTATACCCTCTTGGGAACTGTCGGGGCAGAAGACGTTTCCAGTCCGAGTGGCGGAAGTCCGAGTGGCGGACCTGTTGGCAAGGATACTCGACAGGGGAGACCGAAGTCTGGAAGAGCCGTAGTGGTCGGTGACTCCATAGTCCGAGGGACGGACAGAAGATTCTGTGGCAGCAGGAGGGACTTGAGGATGGTCTGTTGCCTCCCTGGTGCCAGGGTTCAACACATCACAGACCGGCTTCAGAAAATCCTAGCGAGGGAAGGCGATCAACCTGAAGTCGTTGTGCACGTGGGCACGAATGACGTCGGGCGGAAGAGGAAGGAGGTGCTACAGCGGGAGTTTAGAGAGTTGGGAAAAACGCTGAGAAGTAGGACGTCGAAGGTAGTTATCTCTGGACTGCTACCGGTACCTCGTGCTGGTGAGGCCAGGAACAGAGAGATAGAGGGTATGAATTTATGGCTGAGGGACTGGTGCAGAGAGCAGGGATTTAGATTTCTGGACCACTGGGATCTCTTCTGGGCTAGGGGTGACTTGTACAAAAGGGACGGGTTGCATCTTAACAGCAGGGGGACAAACATTCTGGCAGGCAGGTTTGCTAGTGTGACACCTGTGGCTTTAAACTAAGTAGTGGGGGGGAGGGGTTAACAAATTGTGAATATGAAGATGAGGTAAAAGGGAATACAGGAGATATTGCAAAAGACTCTCGGAAGAATGGGAACAGAAGTTCTAGAGCGGAAAAGAAATTAAGGGCAGGGCCAATTGTGAACGATGTGAGAGGGGAGGTAAATACAGAAGTTAAAGTGTTGTACTTAAATGCGCGTAGTATAAAAAATAAAGTGGATGAGCTTGAGGCTCAGTTAGTCATGGGCAAGTATGATGTTGTAGGGATCACTGAGACATGGCTACAAGAGGACCAGGGCTGGGAACTGAATATTCAGGGGTACACAACGTATAGAAAAGACAGACAGGTGGGCAGAGGGGGTGGGGTTGCTCTGATGGTAAGGAATGATATTCATTCCCTTGCAAGGGGTGACATAGAATCAGGAGATGTTGAATCAGTATGGATAGAAATGAGAAATTGTAAGGGTAAAAAGACCCTAATGGGAGTTATCTATAGGCCCCCAAACAGTAGCCTCGACTTAGGGTGCAAGTTAAATCAGGAGATAAAATTGGCGTGTCAAAAATGTAATGCTACGGTGGTTATGGGAGATTTCAACATGCAGGTAGACTGGGAAAATCAGGTTGGAAATGGACCCCAGGAAAGAGAGTTTGTAGAGTGCCTTCGAGATGGATTCTTAGAACAGCTTGTACTGGAGCATACCAGGGAGAAGGCAATTCTGGATTTAGTGTTGTGTAATGATCCTGATCTGATAAGGGGACTAGAGGTAAAAGAGCCATTAGGAGGCAGTGATCACAACATGATAAGTTTTACTCTGCAAATGGAAAGGCAGAAGGGAAAATCGGAAGTGTCGGTATTACAGTATAGCAAAGGGGATTACAGAGGCATGAGGCGGGAGCTGGCCAAAATTGATTGGAAGGAGGCCCTAGCAGGGAAGACGGTAGAACAGCAATGGCAGGTATTCCTGGGAATAATGCAGAGGTTGCAGGATCAATTTATTCCAAAGAGGTGGAAAGACTCTAAGGGGAGTAAGAGACACCTGTGGCTGACAAGGGAAGTCAGGGACAGCATAAAAATTAAGGAGAGGAAGTATAACGTAGCAAAGAAGAGTGGGAAGACAGAGGATTGGGACTCTTTTAAAGAGCAACAAAAGTTAACTAAAAAGGCAATACGAGGAGAAAAGATGAGGTACGAGGGTAAACTAGCCAATAATATAAAGGAGGATAGCAAAAGTTTTTTTAGGTACGTGAAGAGGAAAAAAATAGTCAAGGCAAATGTGGGTCCCTTGAAGACAGAAGCAGGGGAATTTATTATGGGGAACAAAGAAATGGCAGACGAGTTAAACCGTTACTTTGGATCTGTCTTCACTGAGGAAGATACACACAATCTCCCAAATGTTCTAGGGGCTGGAGAACCTAGGGTGATGGAGGAACTGAAGGAAATCCACATTAGGCAGGAAATGGTTTTGGGTAGACTGATGGGACTGAAGGCTGATAAATCCCCAGGGCCTGATGGTCTGCATCCCAGAGTACTTAAGGAGGTGGCTCTAGAAATAGTGGAAGCATTGGAGATCATTTTTCAATGTTCTATAGATTCAGGATCAGTTCCTGTGGATTGGAGAATAGCAAATGTTATCCCACTTTTTAAGAAAGGAGGGAGAGAGAAAACGGGTAATTATAGACCAGTTAGTCTGACATCAGTGGTGGGGAAAATGCTGGAGTCAATTATAAAAGACGAAATTGCTGAGCATTTGGATAGCAGTAACGGGATCGTTCCGAGTCAGCATGGATTTACGAAGGGGAAATCATGCTTGACAAATCTACTGGAATTTTTTGAGGATGTAACTAGGAAAATTGACAAGGGAGAGTCAGTGGATGTGGTGTACCTCGACTTTCAGAAAGCCTTCGACAAGGTCCCACATAGGAGATTAGTGGGCAAAATTAGGGCACATGGTATTGGGGGTAGGGTACTGACATGGATAGAAAATTGGTTAACAGACAGAAAGCAAAGAGTGGGGATAAATGGGTCCCTTTCGGAATGGCAGGCAGTGACCAGTGGGGTACCGCAAGGTTCGGTGCTGGGACCCCAGCTATTTACGATATACATTAATGACTTAGACGAAGGGATTAAAAGTACCATTAGCAAATTTGCAGATGATACTAAGTTGGGGGGTAGTGTGAATTGTGAGGAAGATGCAATAAGGCTGCAGGGTGACCTGGACAGGTTGTGTGAGTGGGCGGATACATGGCAGATGCAGTTTAATGTAGATAAGTGTGAGGTTATTCACTTTGGAAGTAAGAATAGAAAGGCAGATTATTATCTGAATGGTGTCAAGTTAGGAGGAGGGGGAGTTCAACGAGATCTGGGTGTCCTAGTGCATCAGTCAATGAAAGGAAGCATGCAGGTTCAGCAGGCAGTGAAGAAAGCCAATGGAATGTTGGCCTTCGTAACAAGAGGAGTTGAGTATAGGAGCAAAGAGGTCCTTCTACAGTTGTACCGGGCCCTGGTGAGACCGCACCTGGAGTACTGTGTGCAGTTTTGGTCTCCAAATTTGAGGAAGGATATTCTTGCTATGGAGGGCGTGCAGCGTAGGTTCACTAGATTAATTCCCGGAATGGCGGGACTGTCGTATGTTGAAAGGCTGGAGCGATTGGGCTTGTATACACTGGAATTTAGAAGGATGAGGGGGGATCTTATTGAAACATATAAGATAATTAGGGGATTGGACACATTAGAGGCAGATAACATGTTCCCAATGTTGGGGGAGTCCAGAACAAGGGGCCACAGTTTGAGAATAAGGGGTAGGCCATTTAGAACGGAGATGAGGAAGAACTTTTTCAGTCAGAGGGTGGTGAAGGTGTGGAATTCTCTGCCTCAGAAGGCAGTGGAGGCCAGTTCGTTGGATGCTTTCAAGAGAGAGCTGGATAGAGCTCTTAAGGATAGCGGAGTGAGGGGGTATGGGGAGAAGGCAGGAACGGGGTACTGATTGATAGTGATCAGCCATGATCGCATTGAATGGCGGTGCTGGCTCGAAGGGCTGAATGGCCTACTCCTGCACCTATTGTCTATTGTCTATTGTCTATTGTCTATTGTCTATTGTCTATTGTCAATTTAAAAAAAAGTTGATCCAGAAATCTGATACCAATAAAAATGCTGGTTAGGCATCATTTGCAGAGAAACGGAGTTAAAGTTTCAAGCTGTTGTTACTTTGTCCAAACTGATAAATTAAATGTTAACCCTGTTGCTCTTGAAACAGATGCTCCCTGGTCTGCAGAGTGTTCCCAACATTTTCAGCCTTCTCTCAGAAGATTATATGATGACTTATCATGCTGCCATCAGGTATTGTGTCATAAGCAAACGTATATATTATACTCTATTTCTTAACCCAAAGCATTAACATTAATTGACGACACTGGGAGCGCAAAATCCATATGACATGCTCTTGGTCAGAATCCCTCAACCTGAAAATGACCCGTATATTCCTTCTCTCATTTTCGGTCCATTAATCATCCCTGAATCTATGCACCTGATATCCTGAACTCTAATTTTATTTATCAATTCCCGGAGTAGCATTTCAACAAAGGTATTTTCAAAATCCAATTGCATTACATCACCTAGTTGGCGCTCCTCTATTCTGCTAGTTATAATCTCAAATACGCTTCAACAGTTTTATCAAACGTGATTGAACTTTCATTAATCTGTGTGGACTCTGCCCAATCTTATCTTTATCTTCTAAGTGCCCCCCACACTAAAAACCGTATTTTCTTGCAACTTACATCAGATTTAATGGTGTTTTGTTCCTTTCTTTTTCCATAAGAAGTTAGATTACATTTGTTACCTTCCAAAATGTGGGAATCATTCTGGAATCTATGCAATTTGGAAGATGTCAACTAGTACAACCACAATATCCACAGCCATCTCTTTGAAAGCTCTGAATTGCAAGTGGTCAGGTCTTGGGAATTAATCACCTTTCAGTCCCATTCATTTTTCCCAATACAATTATTTTTTACTGATTTCTTTGTTTCTTAGTTATTTTGGGAATATACTTAATTTCCTGAACATTTTCTTTGTCTTTTTCTTTGAAGGTAGATATGAAATCTTTAAGTGCTCTGACATTTCTCTAGTTCTCAACATAATTTCTCCTGTTGTTATCCGCGAAGCGATCGCCCAGTCTGCGTTTGTTCTCGCCGATGTACAAGAGTCCACATCTTGAACAACAGATACAGTAGATGAGGTTGGAGGAGGGGCAAGTGAACCTCTGCCAAACCTGAAATGACTGTTGGGGTCCCTGGACAGAATCGAGGGAGGAGGTATAACAACAGGTGTTGCATCTTCTGTGGTTGCAGGGGAAGGTACCTGGGGAGGAGGTGGTTTGGGTGGGAAGGGATGAGTTAAGCAGGGAATTGCAGAGGGAACGGTCTCTGCGAAAGACAGAAAGGGGAGGAGATGGGAAAATGTGGCTAGTGGTGGGATCCCGTTGGAGGTGGCGGAAATTTTGGAGGATTATGTGTTGTACCTAATATACCAGATAGTTTGACACCTCACGCCTTTGCATTTGCTTGATTCTGAATCAAGAAACTGGTTTAACAATGCACTTAATCACTTTCAGTCTTTATATTAAATTACATGATATCATGATCACTGCTCTTTAAATTCCCTTCGATCACTCAATTTTTTCTCACTACACAATGCTGGATCTAAAATTGTCAGATCTTTTTTTGTTGCTCAGATTATTGATCTGGAAATCGGCTCTTATTGACCACTAAATTTATTTTCCCAGTTTACATGTTGATTAAAAACTTACATGGTCATTGTATTATCCTTTTTACACACATTTCAAATTTTCACATCTACACTCTGTTTATTACCATTACTATATCGGGACCCATAGACAACTCCTACAAATGCTTACTGCTCCTTGATGTTCCTTAATTCATCGACATTGATTCTACTTGTTTCCTGTGCCAAGGCACTTCATCAACACTCCCTTTATCTAATTCATTAATATCAGAGTTACCTCTCTGAAAAGTATCATGGTAGATTTAAATAATCTTGGTCACTTTTCAATTATGTCTCTATAATTTGCGTCGTTAATTCTACAATTTGTTACAAATGTTATCCGCTTTCAGATAAGGAACTTTCAATTTTGTCTTTGTGCCAGCTTTTTCCTGTTTTGACTAAATAGAGGTATCCTCTTACGTTTGTATTCATTGCCCTTCCCTGACAGATTCTGTACACATACATTGACATATTGTTACACTGGAATAGTGTAAAACATAAGAATGTAAAACCTCAGTTTTTAAAATAATTATTGAGAATCAACTTTTAGCATACACGTGTAGAAAGGCAAGATACATATTTTGTTACTTTTGAACTATTTACACGGTTCTTACTTTTTCTCAAAATAGAAACTTTCTTTAAGAGTCTTGAATTCCATGGTGATGAAATTTGCTGATAATTGTTGTACATTAAAAAATCCACAAACTTCAGCCAGTTCAGGAATTGACCAATCAAGACCATATATTTCATTCAGGACCAATATTAGAATGCCAGTTCGTAGGCGGCTTTGCACACGTGTCTTGATTTCTGAAACTTGATTATTTGGATGTCTAGCCATTTTCTTTAAAGCATCTTTCAGAATACCCTGAACCTAAATAAAAAAACATTAATTCTGTGAACATGCAGTTCTCGATCATATGGATAAAAAAACATGTTTTTAGATGTGGAAAGGAACTTATCAGTGAAACAGATTTCCTTGGAATAGCACCACAAATTAAATTTTGCGCAATCAATCCAGAGATGTCTTGTGTATCTTTTACAATCCCACTTAATCTAACTTCCATTGTAGCTTGTGTGACATTTCATAACAGGTATATTCTTCAAAATGATGGTGTGAAGAGATTTGGTACAAAGAGATTACCCGAGGTGCTATGTTGTGAGTCAAGTGTCAATGTCATTGTATGAACAAATGAAATGCATAAAGTCCAAATCCATTGTTAAAGTTTTTCTGGAATTCTTATTAAAGCACAGATTATTTACAGAATTTTGAAACAGAATAAATTGTACTTTCCTTTAATTTTTATGTTTCACCATTCTTAAAATAAATGTCATAATATTGTATGTGAAAGGTCGAGGTTTTACTTGACAGTACTAGGAGAACAAAAGCCTATCCCTATATTTGAGATTGTCATGGATTTTGATTGCATGGGAGCATATTCCCAGCTTTGCCGCAGGATGTAGGTGCACCAGGGTGGGACTCCTTGTTTAAGCATTGATGACATAATCAGCGATTTATGTTCTGTGGTAAATTCCAATGCAAGTGGTAGCAGTATTGGAGTAAAGCATTGGAGAAACAGTTTCTTAAATCATAAATGGGCAACCCAAACACTGAGTGCAGGATAGTAAGTACATTTACTTCTTATATAAAAGGCAAGAATTGTCAAGGTATGTGCTTCTCAAACACCAGATTAAAGATTGATGGATCGAAGCAGTCCAGATTATGGATATATGGCACACAGGACTGCAGGACAGCAAGCAATGAATTTAGGATGTTAGGCCATTTGACCCTGCTCACTCATTCAATACAAACATGGCTGATTTTCCATATCATAAACATATTCCCACTCCCCTGGCTTGTACCTTAATTCCTCCTATTTAGCACATGTATTAAAAAGATATGAGACTGAGATAAAAATATAAACAGAGTAAGTCATTCCAACTATTGACAATCTGACTTACGTCTTTCTTCCCAAAGGAAAGAGAAGTCCAAGAAACTGGCCTTCCTTCAAAAACCATAGGATTTTTATATACTTCATAGAATTGCCGTAGCTGTTGCAGGAAATTCATCAAATTCTTTTCATTCCAAGTTTTAAGAATATCAAATATCGAATCCACCATGATTTCACCTGCTTGTTGTTTTCCTCTTTTTATATCATTTTTTCCATTTCTGATAAGACCAGGGGATTTATCTTTACCACCTTTATCGTGTGGTGCACAGATAATATCATCGTACTGATACCAATCTGGTGAAATCATAAAATAATTCAGTTAGAAATTATTAAATACAGACAGGTATCAAAAATGCATGCTTTCTGAAGCTCAGCCCATGTTTATCTACTCTAAATTATTCAGTGGGCTTGCCTTAATTCTGACCAGGGAAGCATATTCCCCATGCAACATCCTTCATTCGGAAAGAAACTTTACTTAAACTCTCCACCCCCAAACAAAATTTATGCTAATGAATGTACACAAATATAAAGAATCAATTATGTTTAACAAACTATTCGTACAGCCTGCTGATCAGCAAAGAAATCTGATTCATTTCAGATAAATTTAAGCTGCCTGCCTGTCAAATGTGAGGTATGTGCAAATTCAAGCTTATTACACAAAAGCAACACTGTAGACATTTTAATGTTGCTGTGTAAAATGCATCTGGAATGCTACATACTATTACGGGAGAGCAATAATTGGAAAATATATTGCTTTGCCAAAAGAATACAAAGTTGAGAATGTAGTTTGCAAATGAGCTCATGACTTTGTTTATGCTAAAAACATGGGCAATTGATGGACTGAATGGCCTAATATGAGCATATTTGATGATGTCTGCCGGGGTCTAGAATCATACAACACGGAGACAGACCCTTTGGCCCAAATGCACATTTTGTACAACTACAACATAACATCCCAATTTCTATACTCAATGATGAATGCCAGTGTGCCAAAAGCCCCCTTCACTACTCTATTTACCTGTGACACTACATTCAGGGATCTATGTACTTGTCTCCTAGGTCCCTCTATTTTTCAAACCTCTACAGGTTCCTACCGTTCACTTTTAAAGTCCTACTGCAGTCTGACTTCCGAAAATGCAACATGTTGCACTTTTTCGAATTTAACTTCATTTGCCATTCCTCACCCCACTTACCCAGCTGATCGGAATACCGCTGTAATTCTTGATGATCTTCTTTACTGTCCATGATATCACTAATTTTAGTATCATCTGCAAACTTAACAACCTTGCCTTGTACATTCTCATCCAAATCATAGAAATAGATGATAAACATCAATAACAATCAATCAGGAACTGAGAAATATTTCACAAATTATGAAACGTCTTGTGGGAGAATGTGTTAGAATTCAAGTTTCGTGCCAATTTTTAAAATCAGAGTTCATGACAGAAAAATCTGTTCAAACACCATACTTGATTCCTAGGAGTGATCTTTTTTTAAACTAAAGGTAACAGAACCAATAGACAATAGGTGCAGGAGGAGGCCATTCGGTCCTTCGAGCCAGCACCGCCATTCAATGTGATCATGGCTGATCATTCTCAATCAGTACCCCGTTCCTGCCTTCTCCCCATACCCCCTGAGCTCTATCTAGCTCTCTCTTGAATGCATTCAGAGAATTGGCCTCCACTGCCTTCTGAGGCAGAGAATTCCACAGATTCACAACTCTCTGACTGAAAAAGTTTTTCCTCATCTCAGTTCTAAATGGCCTACCCATTTTTCGTAAACTGTGGCCCCTTGTTCTGGGAACATGTTTTCTACCTCTAACGTGTCCAACCCCTTAATAATCTTATACGTTTCGATAAGATCTCCTCTCATCCTTCTAAATTCCAGTGTATACAAGCCTAATGGCTCCAGTCTTTCAACATATGACAGTCCCGCCATTCCGGGAATTAACCTAGTAAACCTACGCTGCACGCCCTCAATAGCAAGAATATCCTTCCTCAAATTTGGAGACCAAAACTGCACACAGTATTCCAGGTGCGGTCTCACTAGGGCCCTGTACAACTGCAGAAGGACCTCTTTGCTCCTATACGCAACTCCTCTTGTTATGAAGGCCAACATTCCATTGGCTTTCTTCAATGCCTGCTGTACCTGCATGCTTCCTTTCAGTGACTGATGCACTAGGACACCCAGATCTCGTTGTACGTCCCCTGTTCCTAACTTGACACCATTGAGATAATACTCTGCCTTCCTATTCTTACCACCAAAGTGGATAACCTCATACTTATCCACATTAAACTGCATCTGCCATGCATCTGCCCACACACACAACCTGTCCAAGTCACCCTGCAACCTCATAGCATCTTCCTCACAGTTCACACTACCACACAGCTTTGTGTCATCTGCAAATTTGCTAATGGCACTTTTAATCCCTTCATCCAAGTCATTAATGTATATTGTAAATAGCTGCGGTCCCAGCACCGAGCTTTGCGGTACCCCACTAGTTACTGCCTGCCATTCTGAAAGGGACCCATTTATCCCCACTCTTTGCTTTCTGTCTGTCAACCAATTTTCTATCCATGTCAGTACTCTACCTCCAATACCATGTGCTCTAATTTTGCCCACTAATCTCCTATGTGGAACCTTGTCAAAGGCTTTCTGAAAGTCAAGGTACACCACATCCACTGGCTCTCCCCTGTCAATTTTCCTAGTTACACCCTCAAAGAATTCCAGAAGATTAGTCAAGCATGATTTCCCCTTCATAAATCCATGCTGACTCGGAACAATCCTGTTACTACTATCCAAATGCTCCGCAGTTTCGTCTTTTATAATTGACTCCAGCATCTTCCCCACCACTGATGTCAGTCTAACTGGTCTATAATTTCCCGTTTTCTCTCTCCCTCCTTTCTTAAAAAGTGGGGCAACATTAACTACCCTCCAATCCACAGGAACTGATCCTGAATCTATAGAACATTGGAAAATGATCACCAATGCGTCCACAATTTCCAGCACCACCTGCTTAAGTACTCTGGGATGCAGACCATCAGGCCCTGGGGATTTATCAGCCTTCTGTCCCATCAGTCTACCCAACACCATTTCCTGCCTAATGTGGATTTCCTTCAGTTCCTCCGTCACCCTAGGATCTCTGGCCACTAGAACATCTGGGAGATTGCTTGTATCTTCCTTAGTGAAGACAGATCCAAAGTACCGGTCCAACTCATCTGCCATTTCCTTGTTCCCCATAATAAATTCCCCCGCTTCTGTCTTCAAGGGACCCACATTTGCCTTGACTATTTTTTTCCTCTTTACGTACCGTAAAAAAAAAGTACCTAAAAACCAAGTCTGACTAATACCTCTTATATACATGATGAAGCACTGGGGAACAGGGTGATTATAATAATTTGCTACCTTTTTTAAAAGACATTCAAAACCATAATGAGTAAAATAAACAATTTTGTATATTTAAAGATATATTGTACAAGGAAGCCATATGCAATTTAAGTCAAGATAGATTGATCACAAATATGAAACAGGACCAAAAGGGTCAACAGATTTGCCAAATATGAGAACAAGAGTTTTATAACATTTCTTTGCATAGTGCAGAGGATAGTAAATTAGTATCATTTTGAAAGAGACTGGTTTTAGAACCAACTAGATCAAGTGGACCCGTTGGGCCCATTCCTCGTAGAGGGAACAGGGAAGGGGAGAGGGTGTCGTCACTGAGTGAGCCCTGCACTCAAAGCATCTCCTGTATTGGTGTAGCATCCTCAACCCCCCCACACTCAATCCTCTGCTCCCCCCACTGACACACTCCATCCCCCCTATCCCATCCCCACTTGTCCCTCCCCTGCCCCCACCCCCCAGCCCTGCCTCCACCCCCATTCTCCCCTCCCCTATTCCCCTCCCCCCACCTCCCTCCCCCCACCCCCACTCTCCCCTCCTCCCACCCCCTCTCTGCTGCCCCCCACTGTCCCCTTCCCCCACACCCCCACTGTTCCCCCACCACCACTGCCCCCTCACCACCACTGCCCCTCCCCTCCTCCCCCACT